>NW_028261384.1:142357495-142470348 GCF_051295495.1 Thamnophis sirtalis | reverse complement strand
ACACATTCACCGTCCCCACAGCCACACGGCAAACCTCTGGCACGAATCGCCCCGAGATACCGCCATGCCTGTGAGTTCTAGTCCCGCCTTAGGCATGAAAGCCGGGCTGGGTGACTTTGAGCTGACCACCAGGAGACGGGGAGTTCTAATCCCACCTTAGGCACGGAAGCCGTGTGGCTGGTTTTTTTGAGCCAATCCCTTTCTCTCTCAGCCGAGCCCACCTCACAAGGTTGTTGTTGTTGTTGTGGAGAAAACAGGACTGTGGGGTGCTCAGCTATACTACTGCCCTCTCCCTAGAACAGTATTTCAACCTTGGCAACTTGAAGATGTCCGGATAAATAAAAAATAAACTCCCAGAATTCCCCAGCAGTGGTTAGGACAGTGTTTCTCAACCTTGTCAACTTGAAGATGTCCGGACTTCAACTCCCAGAATCCCCCAGCCAGCATTCGCTGGCTGGGGAATTCTGGGAGTTGAAGTCCGGACATCTTCAAGTTGACAAGGTTGAGAAACACTGCCCTAGAGGCTCTGCGTGGCTGCGGTTCCCTGGCACAGCCTTTGGCGCAGTGCTGTTCCTTAGTCCCTTCTTGTGTCAGCAGTTCCAGAGGCCAAATACGATGCCTGCACTTGTACAGTGGGATTAACCAGTATTCCGCGTTCACACAATACGCTGAACCTCCCCTTCTTTCAATGACCTGGGCTTTGCCGGGCAGGCTGGGTTAAAACCAGCTCATTTGCAGATTGTGCCATTACTTGGAAACACCTGGCTGGACAGGTAAGGTGATGGTGCCCTTCCCTCCCTCCCTCCCTTTTTCTTTCTTTCTTTCTTTCTTTCCTTCCTTCCTTCCTTCCTTCCTTCCTTCCTTCTCTTTGCAGTGGGAAAAAGCAGAATAACAACCGAGCTGGAAGGGGCCTTGAAGGTCTTCTAGTCCAACCCCCTGTTCAAGCAGAAGACCCTAAATCATTTCAGACAGATGTTTGTCCAATCTCTTTTCTAAAACCCTCCAGTGATGGAGGCACCCCCAACTTCTGGTGGCAACTTCTCTTCCACTGGTTGATTGTTCTCGCTGTCAGGATTTTTTATTTTTTATTTCTATGTTGCTTCTCTCCTTGATTAGTTTCCACCCATTGCTTCTTGTTCTACCCTCAGGTGCCTTGGAGAATAGCTTGACTCCCTCTTCTTTGGGGCAACCCCTGAGATATTGGAAGACTGCTATCCTGTCTCCCCTGGTCCTTCTTTTCATTAAACATTAGACATACCCAGTTCCTGCAACCGTTCTTCATACGTTTTAGTCTCCAGTCCCCTAATCCAGTGTTTTTCAACCACTGTGCCGCGGCACACTAGTGTGCCGTGACATAGTATAAGGTGTGCCGTGGGAAAAACACCTTATATATAGTCAATATAGGCACAGAGTTAAATTTTTTAAACATTTTCTAATGGTGGTGTGCCTCGTGATTTTTTTTCATGAAAAAAGTGTGCCTTTGCACAAAAAGGTTGAAAAACACTGCCCTAATCCTCTTTGTTGCTCTTCTCTGCACTCTTTCTAGAGTCTCCACATCTTTTCTACATCGTGGCGACCAAAACTGGATGCAAATATTCCAAGTGTGGCCTTACCAGGGCTTGAGACAGCAGTAAAGAGATGCTGCATAGGGAAGAGAGGAGAGAGAGAGAGAGAGAGAGGGAGGGAGAGAGAGAGAGAACGAGAAAGAGAGAGAAAGACAAAAGAGAGAAAACGAGAGAAGGAAAGAGAGAATGAGAGAGAGAGAACAAGAAAGAGAGAGAGAAAAGAGATAAAAAGAAAGAAAGAGTGAACGAGAAAGAGTGAGTGAGAAAGAAAAAGAGAAAGAGAGAAAGAAAGAATGAGGAAGAGAGAAAGAAAGAATGAGGAAGAGAGAAAGAAAGAGAGGAAAAGAGAAAGAAAAAGAAATATAGAGAGAGAAATAGAGAGAGAGAGAATGAGGAAGACAGAGAGAAAGAGAGAGAATGAGAAAGAGAGGAGAATGCGAAAGAAAGAGAAAGAAAAAGAGAAAGAGAGAATGAGGAAGAGAGAGAGAAAGAGAGAGAAAGAGAAAGTGGGAGGGAAAGAGAAAGAGTGAGGAAGAGAGAGAGAGAAAGAGAAAGGAAGAAAGAGAAAAAGAGAAAGAGAAAGAAAGAGAAAGAGAGAAAAAAGAAAGAGAAAGAAAAGAGGGAGAATGAGGAAGAGAAAGAGAAAGAGAAAGAAAGGAAGAGAGGAAGAGAGAGAAAGAGAGAGAGAATGAGGAAGAGAAAGGGGACAAGAAAGAGACAGAGAGAGTGAGGACATTTGGGTAGTCCTTGACTTATGCCCACAAGGGAGCCCAACAGTTCCATCGCTAAGCGAGACAGTTGTGAAGTGAGTTTCGTTCCATTTTGCAAACCTTCCTTGCCACAGTTGTTAAGTGAATCCCCGCCGTTCTTACATTAGCAGCACCGTTGTTAAGCGAATCCGGCTTCCCCCCCTTGACCTTGCTTCAAAGAAGGCGGCCAAAGTGGGTCAGGTGACCCCCAGGGAGACCGTCATAAATAGTGTCTGAGCGTCCAAATTTTGATCCCATGATCACGGCGGATGCTACCACCGTCCTAAGTGTGAAAAACGTTTGTGTCTCCTACCACGGCTTACTGGAAGTCGGAAAATGGTCCGTTTCCGGCCTCCAGGGGTGGTGGGGGAGACGGGGGAATCCGCTTTTGCCCTCCCCAGGCTCCAAGAAAGCCGTGCGCAAATGTGCGGTGCAGCAGGGTGGGGGGGGTCACGTTCCCATGCGCAGGGGGGGCATTAAATTATGCGAGGGGGGGTGATAGTGTACACGTGCGTGTTTTTGGCACTCGAGGCAAAAAAGGTTTGCCATCCACTGCCCTCGAATCTCAACAAGCTTGCAAATTCCAGGCCGGGCTTTTTCGGCGGTACTGCAGGCAGATGGGCCAGAGGGGAACACACCCCCCCCCAGGGCTCCCCACATCGGAGCTGCTGAGACAAGCAGTCGCCGGCCCCTCTGAGGTCAGCCCCCCACCCAGCCCCCCCTTTTTCTGAGAAAGCCCTCCCTGCTCGGCCACCCACATGAGTGGACATCAGTGGCATTTACCAGAAATGGAATGGACGAGACAGAAAGTGCCGGATGTTTTAACTGGGCCAAAACTTGACTTCTCTTGCCAACTTCTGCCCCCCACCCTCCTCCACTCTGTGCCAACTCCATGCCAAAAGCAGGAGGAAATTATGAAGGACAGTAACTCAAAGTAGAATTAAGGTAACTTAATTCTGGCAGGGTTTCTCCATTGAGTGGCTGGAATGGGCACCGTTTAAGGCCGGGGCAGGATGGAGAACATTCAGACGTTCCTGGCACGACCCAGGTTGGGAAACTGGCTGTGGGCCGCATCTCTCCTTCTCATGGGGGAAGGGGGGGACGACCCTCCCAGGGGAGGGGAGACAGCCCCACAACTGTCACAGGGGCTCTGTCCCTCAAGGTCACGCCCCATGCCCCCCACGCCACCTGGGCATATTCCCACCACCGGGGCGTTTCCAGAAAGAAGGGGCTTGCAGCAGGAGGGCAGAAGGTCAAGGGTGCTTGAGGGCCAGGGGTCGAGTGATCGGAGGTGGGTGGGTGGGTGGGGGGTTGGGGAGGGGAGTCCCAGGCCTCAGGGGGAGCCCTCTGGCAGCCACACAGACCAGGGCCACTGGCCAGAAGGTGCCTTCTCGTCCTCTTCCTCCTCCAAGTGTCCGTGGGGAGGAAACGAGCCATCCTCGGCCGCTTTCTGGCACCGGTCAGTGGCCGCCCGCCAAGCCGTTGACCTTCTCCCCTTCCAGGCCTTAACCTGTGGCTGGCGGGGGGCCAGAGGGAGACGTGCTGCGTCTTGCATGGCCCTTCGCGGAGGACCGGCGGAGAAAGCCCCCTTGATTTCCGCCTGTCCGGCCGAGGGGAAACTGCCCATCTCCCCCCCTGGGGCCGGTCCAGTGAAATTCTTGCCTTCAGAGAAGGAAGGGTGCTTGGTGTGCTGGTGGGGGGGGGAGAGAGAAGGCATCTGGGACGCAGAGCAAAGAGAGCAGCGGATGAAACATTAACCGTGCTGCCTCGTGCGCCTGGTGTCGCAGCTCGGGAACTGGTGCCTGGGGTCTGCAGGAGGTGAGCCAGGGGGTCTCCTGCAAACTCAGGTGGGGAGAGTTTACACCGGGCGAGACTCCAGACAGGGCAGGAATCTCTCCCATCGCTTCTCAGCCCCCGGAGAGGAAGAGGGGCAGCGGTGACAGCCAGGGGGCTGCCGGGACCCCAGAGGGACGCCGGAGCAGGGAGCAAAGTTCTGGAGAGGCTCAAACTCTCAAGCAGAGTCCCGGCTGGCTGGGAGAGGAAGCCCTCTGGAACTCACCTGTGGCCCCTGCCGGACTCCCCCACCGGCACACTGAGGAGCGCAGCGGAGGCGAGGAAGGGGACCGACCCGTGCCCACCTGGCCAGAGAGCCCCCCGGCTTACCCAGCCGTCGATGGAGAGCCGTGGAGCAAGAGGGGTCCGGTAGTCGCTGGGACCATGAAGTGTTGGCTATGGGGATCTCTGGTAAGTGGTGTTGCTCCAGGGCTTGGCAAGAGGGAGGGCAGCCCCGCCGTGCCAGCCTTGGGGATCGATGGCGCTGGGCACCGGCCAAAAAGGTTGGCTGTCGGGGAAACCGCGGGGACGCCCTTCCCATCCATCAAAGTCCACGGTCTTTGGGGGGGGGAGGGCAGGGTGCCCATCATCCCCTGCCTGGAGGGGGCCCGGGATGGGAACACAGTGTTTCAAGGATGGGGCAGGCAGAGTTAACCCAGAGTTGGGTACGCCTGGCCAAGCATCAGCGAGGAAGACCGAAGATCGGGCATTTAAATCAGGGGTGCGTGTGTGTGTGTGTGTGTGAAGCTGCGGAGTTGGGGGACCGCCAGCAGGGCTGGAGGGGCCCCTATTTCTACCCCTCTTTGTGGTCATCAGCTTAGGGAAGGGATAACCGTCCTTGCCAAGGAGCTTCGGGGATAATCTCCCCCTTTGCAAGCAGAAGGAAGCGGGCACAACTCCCCCCTGTCGAAGTGGGTTTGAAATTCAGGGGGATTCGCCCGGTGGCTGGCTGGGCTTCCCGCAGGTAGGAAAACCGAGGCTCGTCTTCATGCCCTCTGGAAGCCCCGGAAGCTGCCCGGGTGGCCCCAAGCTGAGGATGTGGGAAAAATCTTGCACGGATTCCCAAGTGTGACCGCCTCGGACTTTGGCCCCCCTGGAGAGAAACCAAATTAGTTGAGCGTTGAAGGAATGGGCTGATAAGGCATCTGTCAACACTGCAGGCCGAGAGGGGAGGGATGAAGGGGGCGCGTGGGGCAGGGGAGGTGAGAAACGCAGCAGCAGCAGCAGCAAGGCGAGAAAATGGGGGGGGGAGGAAAGGCCCCGTTTGCCAGCTGGGGCCAGGAAGTTCAGGGGTCCAGCTGCCCAGTCCTGGGGTTGAGGGTGACCCCCAGCTCGATCCTTAAGTCCGGCATGGATGGTGGTGGAGAGATGGCCAAGGGAGAAGGCCAGGAGGGGCCCTTAGCATGTGGGGGGGGGGCAGAGACAGAGGGGCCCCGGGACGCCAAAAGACGGAGGAGAGCAGCCAGGAAGCCCCCTCCTGCCCCCTGAAATTGGGTGCCCACCTGGCAACGTCAGCTAGAAGACCTCCGAGGTCCTATTCGTGTTCTGCTGTTCTTTTGTCCCATTATTCTTTCATGACGTTTTTATATTCTTTTATTCTTACCGTTTGTTATTCTGTTGTTCTATTCTGGTATACTGTTGTTCTGTTGTTCTGTTATTTTGCTATTCTTTTGTTCTGTTATTCTGTTGTTCTGTTACTCTGGAACTCTGAGCAATCCTTTGCCTTGGAATCTCATTTAATTTTGGATGCTAGTTGGAACCCTTTTATTCTGTTATTCTATTAATCTATTATTCTGCTATTCTCTTAATCTGTTATTCTATTATTCTATTATTCTGCTATTCTCTTATTCTATTATTTTGTTATTCTCTTAATCTGTTGTTCTATTATTCTACTATTCTATTATTTTGCTATTCTCTTATTCTGCGATTTTGTGATTCTGTTATTCTCTTAATCTGTTATTTTATTATTCTATTATTCCGCTATTCTATTATTCTATTATTTTGTTATTCTCTTAATCTGTTATTCTATTATTCTACTATTCTATTATTTTGTTATTCTCTTATTCTATTATTTTGTTATTCTCTTAATCTGTTATTCTCTTAATCTGTTATTCTGCAATTCTCTTAATCTGTTATTCTATTATTCTATTATTCTGCTATTCTCTTATTCTATTATTTTGTTATTCTCTTATTCTCTTATTCTGCAATTCTCTTAATCTGTTATTCTATTATTCTATTATTCTGTTATTCTATTATTCTCTTAATCTGTTATTCTCTTATTCTGCGATTCTGTGATTCTGTTATTCTCTTAATCTGTTATTCTATTATTCTGCTATTCTATTATTTTGTTATTCTCTTAATCTGTTATTCTATTATTCTACTATTCTATTATTTTGTTATTCTCTTATTCTATTATTTTGTTATTCTCTTAATCTGTTATTCTCTTATTCTGCGATTCTGTGATTCTGTTATTCTCTTAATCTGTTATTCTATTATTCTGCTATTCTATTATTCTATTATTTTGTTATTCTCTTAATCTGTTATTCTATTATTCTGTTATTCTGTGATTCTATTATTCTCTTAATCTGTGATTCTGTTATTCTCTTAATCTGTTATTCTGTTATTCTCTTATTATTCTATTGTTCTCTTATTCTGCTATTCTGCTCTTATTCTGCTATTCTCTTCTTCCGTCGTCCTTCTTCTATCCCCGGTCTCTCCTTGACCGCAGCCTCTCCGCCTTTCTCCCCGCGCAGGGCTGATTCTACTCCTCGTTGTGTGGGCATCCTTGGACCCATCCTTCCCGGCCCCTGCCCAGCCCGTCTGCGACCAGAGCGTCATGAACAAATTCATCCAGGACGCCAGCAGGATGGAGAAGGACGTTGTAAGTCCCGAGTCTGTTGCTCTGAGTGACTCGGAGGAGCCCAACCCTCCCGCTGCTCAGAGGAGCAATTTCCGCCTAACACTTAAACCCCCGGAGGGACTCAGGGAAGGGCAGATTCAGGCAGGGACTCTCTTGTACCCATCCCAGCCGGCTTCTACCGGACGTTGCAAGGAGCTGCCCCTGAGCCTGAAATAGCCTCCAAACTTTCCAGAAGTTGCAAGCAATCAAACCCTGGAGTCCTGGGGCTGGGTGTGGGTCCTCGGAGGCCATCTAGTCCAACCCCCTGGTCCCGTCTCCCCACAGGTGGACCTTTGCGAAGACGCCTGCAACTTACCTGAACAGGTGACGGTGTCGGACACGCGGGTGAATTTTCCGGACTGGCGAGCAATGGACGTAAGTTGAATCTGGGGCGATGCCACGCGGGAGCCCCACGGGCGAGGAAATGGCCCGTCGGCTGACCGCCTTCTCTTTCCTTCCCCCCCAACTTTCTCTTTCGGCCCCAGAGGTCCAGGCAGGCCTGGGAGGTGTGGAGTGGCCAGGCGCTTCTCTCCAGCGCCGTCGGCCAAGTCAAAAGCCAGCAGCCGCGGATGCAGCCTTTCCTTCGCCAGCTGGAAGTGATGGAGAGCGGGTTGAGGAGCATCCGGGAGATTCTGCGCAGGCACAATGCCCAGGTGAGGACACGCAGGGGTGGGAGGGCCCTCTGCACAGGCTCAGAGGCAACCGCTCGGCTGTTGTGTCCAGGGACATCAGGGAGAGAGGGGCCACTTCGGCAGGGAACGCATTCCCAGGTCAACGGAGACTTTGCTTCCCTATTTCTCCACCTCGGCCCCTTTAAGAGTCGTGGACTTCAACTCCCAGCATGCCCCAGCTAAACCAATGGATTGTCTTGGCCGGGGCATGCTGGGAGTTGAAGTAACTGCTGCGAATCTGGATTCATTTCACAACTGTGCTAACTCACAACAGCGGCGGCTCCCTCGGCAAGAAAAACGGGCCAGAGATCATTGTAAAATTGGTCTCGCTTAGCGACGGAAGTGCCAGGCACCGTTGTGGCCGTTAAGTCAAGGACGGCAGTCCTAAACGCCTCCGGGGCCTGGGCCCTTCCTTGTCTCAACCTTGCTCCCTTCCTCTCCGACAGGCAGGCCCCGCGGAGGAGCCCCTCCCTCGGACGTTGAGCGTGCCCACTGTGCCAAAACTCTTCAGCGTTTATGCCAGTTTTCTGCGGGGGAAGGTCAATTTATTCCTCGCCAGCGTGTGCCAGGGGAGCGGCAGGTGACCAGGGGGGGGGGCAGCCGCTGGCCACTCGGCGTTCCTCCCCTTCCACGGGGAGAGGGAAGACCCCCTCGGATGGTCGCTTGAAAGACACAGGCGTGCAAGACACACCGCGTCTCGCGCGCGGCAACTCGGGGGCCGTGCCAACGGCCGCTCTGGATCGGACCGCCAAGAAGCCCCCACCACCACCACGGAAACCACTTCTGCACACTTCCAGGTGTCACCTGAGTCCGGGGGAGTGAAGGGGACGAGGCAGCCCCCCCACCCCGAACCCATGTTTGAGAGTGGCTGCTTCTGCAGTGAGACGGCGCAAGGGGACGAGATCAAAGGAAACAGGGATGGAGGTCTGGGGTCTCCCCCCCCCCCAAAAGCCCCCGTTGGCCACCAGCAAAGAGGAAGAAACCAGGGCTGGAAAAAGGGGGGTGGCATTGAGGCTTCTAGATGTGCTTGTGTCCCCCCCCCGCCCCCCAAATCTGCACCATCCCAACCCCACGCGGAGCCGGTTTTGGGTGAAATTCCCATGCGTGGACATGCGTGGTGGCGCTAAGCTGGGGCAACCGAAGCAGGGGGTTGGACTAGAAGACCTCCAGGGTCCCTTCCCACTCTTGTTATTCTACTGTGTTCCAACTAAGCTGGTGGGAAGCGGTGGGGACCCCCCCCTCTTTGGGAAGGGGTGTGTTTGTGTCAAGGACGTCCTTCGCCTGGGGAAGGAGGGGGTGTCACTTGTTCAAGCCGAACCCCTTCCACACTTGCACACACCCCCACCCATGTGCGCGGTGGCAATAAAGGCTGAGCGGATCAGCTGGGGACCTGGCAGGTGTCAATCAAACCATGGCCGACTAGGCATTGAAGCCTTTTAAGCTAAAAACCCTCCATAGGCAGTCCTGGACGTACGACTGTTCATTTAGTGACCGTTTCAAAGTTACAACGGCACTGGAGAAAGGGACGTAGGGACGTTTTTCACACTTACGACCGTTGCCGCGTCTCCACAGGATCAAAATGCAGACGTTTGGGCAGCTGACTCGCGTTTATGACGGCCGCAGCATCCCGGGGACACGTGAAGCAGAGTCCAGTGAGATGGGGCTTAGGAACTGTACGACTCATGTAACAACTGCAACGATTCGTTTAACAACAGTGGCAAGGAAGGTCACAAAATGGGACAAGACTCACTTAACGACGGTCTCACTTAGCGGCAGAAATTTCAGGGTCCGCCGTGGTTGTAAGGCAAGGACTGCCTGCTTTGTCAGAATGAGACAAGGGTCTTTTCACAAAGATGCAGCCCCCCCCTCTATTCCCCATCCACAAAACGTGGGAAAGTGGGGAGGGGGCTCCTTAGGGTGCCCCCCTTGAGTGATTGACAGCTGCCAGGCAGCACATCCAACGGCTGGCTCTGGCCTGGTTGCAAGTAGTCCTCGACGTACGACCATTCATTTAGCGACCGTTCCAAGTTAGCACTGAAAAAAGAACTAGTCCTCGTAGTTACGGCCATCACAGCACCCATCCCCCCACACAATCCTGCAATCAAAATCCATTCGCTTGGCCACTGGGACGTCTCGGCATTCAGCGTCATGCATTTACGACGGTGTCCCTGTTCCCTGGGGGACACAAAGCGGACCTTCTGAGAAGAACGATGGCAGTGATTCGCTTAACAACCATGGCGATAAGGCCGCGAAATTGGACGTGGTTCATTTGCCAACCGCCTTGCTCAGCGGCAGCCATCCTGGGCTCACTCACAGTCGTAAAACCGAGGACTTACCCACCACTGCCGTTTATCCGGGCAACTTCTAATGTTTTTTTTAAAGGGCGTCCTGTATACATATGTATAGTTTTACTCTTAAGGCAGGGGTCTCCAACCGTCGGCCCCTTTAAGACTGTTGGACTTCAACTCCCAGAATTCCTCAGCCAGGAGCCGACTGAGGGATTCTGGGAGTTGAAGTCCACCAGTCTTAAAGGGCCGACGGTTGGAGACCCCCCCCCTCAGGGATTTCCGGAGAGTCTATATTTGATGTTAAGTTAAAGCTGTACAGTTTTCTGAATATTTATCGCGTTTTCCTTCCAAGAGCAGCTGGTTTGCGAATCGGTTCTTAGAAAAAAAAGGGGGGCAAATTCCGGACGGACGGACGGACGGACGGAGGGATGGGGGGGGTCAGGGAAGGGCCGAGTCTCTTGTCGATCTTGATTAAAAGTTGCTCTGCTTTCTCGAACAAGCCAGCATTCGCACACGGTGTCTGTTTTTCTCCCAAAGAAGCTGCAGGTGTAGGTGGGTGGGTGGGTGGGTGGGAGAGAGAGAGAGGGAGGGAGGGAGGGAGGGAGGGAGAGAGAGAGAGAGAGAGAGAGAGAGAGAGAGAGAGAGAGAAAGAGAGAAAGAGAGAGAGAATGGGTAAGTCAGCTTTGGAGATGGAAGAAGCCCTCTGCACATCCCCAGAGACACAGCGGCTTCTTTGCCTAACTCGGTTCCCCCCCCCCCCCCGGCTTTTTTCTCAGTCAAAAAAGCACCTTTGGGATAACCCGGATGATGGACGACCTCCACAGTCAAGCTTGGTGACTTTCAGATGGGTGGGTTCCTGCCTCGGGCGGCGGGTTGGACTAGATGACCTCCGAGGTCCCCTCCCAGCCCTCTGATTCAATGACTTCAATAGCTGTGGGGCTGCCCCAAAGAAGAGGGAGTCAAGCTATTCTCCAAAGCCCCCCCGAAAGGCAGGACAAGAAGCAACGGGTGGGAAACTCATCCAGGAGGGAAGCAACGTCCTGACAGTGAGGGCAATTAACCAGGGAACTCATTGCCACCAGAAGTTGTGGGAGCTCCATCCCTGGAGGTTTTCAAGAAGAGATTGGCGAACCATTGGTCTGTAGGACTTGTAGGTTGGACTAGAACAGTGTTTCTCAACCTTGGCAACTTGAAGATGTCCGGACTTCAACTCCCAGAATTCCCCAGCAGTGGTTAGGACAGTGTTTCTCAATCATGTCAACTTGAAGATGTCTGGACTTCAACTCCCAGAATTCCCCAGCAGTGGTTAGGACAGTGTTTCTCAATCATGTCAACTTGAAGATGTCCGG
This sequence comes from Thamnophis sirtalis, assembly GCF_051295495.1. NCBI lineage: Eukaryota > Metazoa > Chordata > Lepidosauria > Squamata > Natricidae > Thamnophis > Thamnophis sirtalis. Next base: position 142,458,994 of record NW_028261384.1, on the reverse strand, counting down.
ACTTCAACTCCCAGAATTCCCCAGCAGTGGTTAGGACAGTGTTTCTCAATCATGTCAACTTGAAGATGTCTGGACTTCAACTCCCAGAATTCCCCAGCAGTGGTTAGGACAGTGTTTCTCAACCATGTCAACTTGAAGATGTCCGGACTTCAACTCCCAGAATTCCCCAGCCAGCATTCCCCGGACATCTTCAAGTTGCCACGGTTGAGAAACACTGGACTAAAAGACCTCTAAGGTCCCTTCCAGCTCCGTTATTCTATTCTATGAAATGAGCTCAGTGCCTAGAATTCCTCAGCCAACATGCCAGCTGGGGCATTCTGGGAGTTGAAGTCCATTCATGCCAGCTGGGGAATTGTGGGAGTTGAAGTCCATTGATGCCAGCTGGGGCATTCTGGGAGTTGAAGTCCATTCATGCCAGCTGGGGCATTCTGGGGGTTGAAGTCCATTGATGCCACCTGGGGAATTGTGGGAGTTGAAGTCCATTCATGCCAGCTGGGGAATTCTGGGAGTTGAAGTCCATTGACGCCAGCTGGGGCATTCTGGGGGTTGAAGTCCATTGATGCCAGCTGGGGAATTGTGGGAGTTGAAGTCCATTGATGCCAGCTGGGGCATTCTGGGGGTTGAAGTCCATTGATGCCAGCTGGGGAATTCTGGGAGTTGAAGTCCATTGATGCCAGCTGGGGCATTCTGGGAGTTGAAGTGCATTGATGCCAGCTGGGGAATTCTGGGAGTTGAAGTCCATTCATGCCAGCTGGGGCATTCTGGGGGTTGAAGTCCACCAATGCCAGCTGGGGAATTGTGGGAGTTGAAGTCCATTGATGCCAGCTGGGGCATTCTGGGAGTTGAAGTCTGCCCATCTTAAAGTTTCCAAGTCTTTGGACACCAGCAGGAGCCTATAAAGCTGGCATTTCACACTTAAGCGGAGATTTCCTCGCTGCTCACAACCGATTGTTGCCCCACACACACACGTGTGCGTCTCCCCCACCCCTGCCTGGAAGGCCACTCCTATCTCCGGCCAGAAAACAGCCTCCGACACGCCCATCACATGCCCACCTCGCTGCCAAGGCAAACAGAAGCAGCCCCCCCCGCAAGCTGGGATCGGGGGGGGGGCAGGATTCCGTGCTGCCCCCCCCCCCCCACCAAATATCCCAGGCAGAGGGAGGGAGAGAGTGGCAAGGCCTGGAGCGGCACTGGGCAGGGTGCCCAGTTGGGGATGCCACCCAGCGGCCAAATCACCCACGGCTGCCAGCTTCCTCGGCTGAATCAGCTTTGCACCCCAACAGGATCCCGGAGGTACCCTGCGTGCTCTCCCTGTGGGACTACTACCCCTTCTCCACAGCAGCCATATAATGCCCCCAGCCTTGCTAGAGACAGACTGCGCTGGCGTCTGGAGGATCAGTTGCCCTGAAACTGGGTGCCTTTTATTGTGGGAAAGAGGGGAAGGGGCAAGTGGGGGGCTGAAAGGCTGAACCCACCAGCGAGGCCCGAATCGACCAGGCCAGATGTCTGGACTTCAACTCCCAGAATTCCTCTGGGCTCAGCTGGCAGCGAACCAGCCCAGACAAGCAGCAAAGTCTCTAAATCAGCCGGGGTGTGTGTGTTTCTCCCATCATCCCCCCCTTCCCCCAAACAGGGTTGGCTGGCCCGGCCCCTTTGGCACCCCCAAACCAGCAGAAGCCTCCAGACCCAGAATTTCCAGGGACCCTAACACACCTGGAAGGTGCCAGGAAGACAAAGAGGGGGTGCGTATTGGGGGGGGGTGCTGTTCTGCCCTCCCCAGGCACTCTTTGATTGTCGCTGTGCGTGCCACACAATGCCCATCCACCCCAATTTCACCGCTTTGGCAGTTTAAGAGGGACTTGATCAAGAGGGGGGCCCTCCCTGGAAGCAAAAGGCAGAGTTTGACACCCCCACTCCTGCCCTCAATGCAGCTCTCTCTCTCTCTGGGAGGGGGCAATGCTACGGCCGCCCCCCGAGGGAGGAGCAGCCACCCGGGCAGAACTTCGCCGGGGCAGTCCAGGGCTGGCTGTATACAGGGCCCTCCCAAGAGTCACTGGTGAGTTGGCGTCTCTTTGGAGGGAGAGGGGGCATCGGGGGGGTGGGGGCTGGATCCCTGAGTTCCCCAAGACGGGGGGTCTCCGGAGGAATAATTGGGGCAGCGATTGGCACCCCCCAAATGCCGTTGATCTGGTATGGGGAAGAGGGGGGGGGGCATCCGTGTGAATACCTCCCCTCCAATTCTTTGTCTGTCTTTATGTTGACACTCACAGTTGGGGAGGGGGTGGGTGTATCTTCAACAGCCCCCTTGTCCCCCGCCCTCCCTCACCCCTCCCTTCCCTCCCTTGGGGGTTGGGGGGGCACCGTTTCCCTCCCCCCAGGCCCTCTAAGGAGACCCCACAAGCGTTTGAATCAGGGGGAGGCCAGGGGTTGTGTGGGGGCCAATCTGGGCGAGGGGTTTCGGTGCCTGGTGGGGGCGCCAACCCCAATGGGGGGGGGAGAGGATTCACTCAAGGTTTTTTTTGGGGGTGGTGAATGCAGCCAGGGGGGGAGGAAACCCCCAACTCATTTATTAGCTTTGAGCGGAGTTTAAATGAAGGGAATCCATCGGCTGCCTCCCCCCTCCCCACAATTTCTCCCGTCCCATTTTCGGAGGCGCCCCTTCCCCCCTCCAGGCCAAAGGGATTCCTGGGCCTGGGTGGGGGGGGGCAGTTCCCTCCAGGAGTAGACTTGGGACGTGGCAGCGGGGGGGAGGGGTTGGAGTCTCCAGAAGAGCCATAAAAGGGGTCAGTCTGAGTGACCCCTGGGTTCCCCCTCCCCACCAAGGCAGGCCGGCTGTGGCAATCCAGGTGTTGCAAGAGGAAGTTAAACAGTGGCTGTGCACGTGGCAGCCAGCCTTGAAGCCGGATACGGGTGGGGGAAGCCCTCTTGGCGCCCCCCTCCCGCCCCCTTTCACGCACCGGCCCGTCAGGCGGAGGCCCACCTGGGGCAGCCTTCCCCACCCAAGGCACAGAGTTCCATACAAGCCACGGGCTCTGCTCCTTTGGACCCACAATCCCTGGCACAATTGTGTGCAATCTGGCTTCCTGGGGGGGGGAGGGCACCCCAGCCCCATGGCAGACCCCCCCAGACGCAGGGTAGGGGCCACAGCGTACCCCAATTCACCCTTTGTGGGCGGGAACTTTGAGGAGGTGGCATCCCAGGTTGGCAGCCTGTCCATTGGGACGCCAAGGAAGCTGATTCTGGCCCGGGTGGTCAGGACACCACCAGGAGATCCCAAAATTCTGGGGGAAGGAGGGGAAAAAAACCTCGGCAAGAGGTGGGGGGTGGTGGCGGTGGCAAGAGGGAAGCTCTGTGGGGGTTTTAGACCCGGGGTGTCCAACTTTAACCCCTTTAAGGCTGGTGGACTTCAACTCCCAGAGTTCCCTGGTCAGGGGGGGTTCTGGGAGTTGAAGTCCACCAGCCTTAAAGGGGCCAGGCTTGGAAACCCCTCCCTCCCCTGCTTTGCCACCAGCTCAGGGAGATTTTTGGGGGGGGGTACCCTCCCCACCTGCCCGCCTCCTGCACAGGGCCCAACCTTGAGACCGGGTGGACTCCCGCCTGCGCCACCCGATAACCCCCTCCAGGCGCCTGGTGCTGATAAGGCGGCTGCCGCAGGGACGTCACCCACAGGGCCCGGGGGTGGGGGGGGGGCTGGGTGTGCCCTGATAACCGCCTGGCACTACTGGAGCCCTTGAGAATTCGTGCATGGCTCTCTCGGCAGGGCTGCCCGGGGACCCACCGGGGACGATGGAGGTCTGGACCGCCCGCCTGCAGCGAGCGGTAAGTCTGGGAAGCCCTGAAATCCCCCCCCCTCCTGGCCCACACCCACCCCTTTGAAGCCCCCAACCCTCTCTCCCTGCTGTTCCTGGAACGACGCCCCTGCGAGGTAGACTGGCTGAGAAGCGACGGCTGGTCTCCTTCTCCCTCTCGATTCCAGATCCGGCGGACGCCTGGGCAGAGGTCCTACACCATTTACCGCAACGCAGCCGAGGACGATGGGGAGCCCGATCCGGGGGGGCTCCAGATCAAGATGGAGGAAGCCGGGGGGCCCAACGTGCCCCCGCCCGGCAGCCAGAAGTCTGGGTCCCCCCCTGCGCGGCCGAAGCGGTGGAAGACGGGGGTTTACCTGGCGTTGGTGGGCCTCCTCCTGCTCATCGTAGGTGAGGAGGGGGCGATGGGACCCCTGCAGCCTCTTGTACCCCTGCCCCCCCCACTCCCACAATTCCAGCGGGATTAAAGCAATGAGATGGTCTTCCTTTTGAGTCCCCAATTTTGGGTGGGGGTCCCTCTGTTTGTTTCCTAGGGACCACCATCTTTGGGAGGGGGGGTCTTCTTCTCCAAGCCCCAGTGGAGATGATGATGCCTGGCACGGCTGGCATCAGCCAGCCTGCCCTTTGCCCCCCAGCCCTTAACCCCCCCCCTTCGCCCCCTGCCCCCCTGCAGGATTCCTCCTCGGTTATGTCTCCTCCCGGAGGGGCTCCTGCACGGCCTGCGGGGACTTCCTGCCCATGGTCAACGAGGACGGGCCCTTCCGGCCGGCCGAGGACCCCCGGGGGCCGCCCCCCCTGTACTGGAGCGACTTGAGGGAGATGTTCCAGAAGTACCTCAACGAGGAGGAGATCGAGGGGACCATCCGGTGAGGGACCCCACGGAGAGAGGGCGGGCAGGGGGGAGGGCAGGGTTAGTAGTAGTAATAGTAGTAGTAATAGTAGTAGTAGGAGTAGAAGTAACAACAACAACAACAACAACAATAATGTTTCATGTTTAATGAATAAATGATAATAGTAGTAATAATAATAAAAACATCAATAACAACAGATGCTAATTAATTATTATATTATTCATTATTGATATCAATAACAATAGTAATAATAATAAAAACATCAATAACAACAAATGCTAATTAATTATTATACTATTCATTATTGATATCAATAACAATAGTAATAATAATAAAAACATCAATAACAACAAATGCTAATTAATTATTATATTATTCATTATTGATATCAATAACAATAGTAATAATAATAAAAACATCAATAACAACAAATGCTAATTAATTATTATATTATTCATTATTGATATCAATAACAATAGTAATAATAATAAAAACATCAATAACAACAAATGCTAATTAATTATTATACTATTCATTATTGATATTAATAACATTAGTAATAATAATAAAACATCAATAACAAAAGATAATTATTATATTATTCATTATTCATACTATTATTAATAATAATAAAGCATCAATAACACACTAATTAATTATTATATTGTTCATTATTGATATTATTGAAATAATTATTATTAATAAGAAAATCATCAATAACAAATGCTAATTAATTATTATATTCATTATTCATTATTGATTGATTGTTGATTGTTGATATTATTAATAGTAAAATTAATAATAATATCAATAATAATAAAAACACCAATAGCAACAAATAACAACAACAATAATAAAAACATCAATAAACAAGTGATAATTAATTATTATAGTATTCATTATTGACATTATTAGTAATATTATTAGTAAAACCACCAATAGCAACAAATGATATTTAATTATTATATTATTCCCTTATTAAAATCTGTACAATGCACATGATTACAGTAAGTAATTGATACGGCCATCCTCCTCCTCATCACCTGTGTCCCCCCTCCCCTCCCCGGCAGGAAAATGAGCGAGGCCCCCCACCCTCCCGGCTCCCCTCGCCTGGACGCCCTCTCTAGGCACGTCCTGGAGGCCTTCACCTCCTTCGGCCTGGACCACAGCTGGACCGATAGCCACTACGTGGGGCTGCAGCGTCCCGACCGGTCAGTACGGCTGAGGCTGGGGGTTACTGGGAGGGGGGGGACAGGGCCGAAGGGGGGGGGGCTTCTAATCCTTCCTGCACCCCCTTTGTTCCAGGGGACGACCCAACTTCCTCCAGCGGGTGGAGGCCAGTGGGGCTGTGATAGAGGACCTGCAGCTGGAGGATCCAGATGTTTACTGCCCCTACAGCACCTCTGGAACCGTCGTGGTAATACCCGCTGCTCTGCCCACTGGGCAATGCTCCCTTCAAGCCCGCAGACACAGACAGGGCCCATTTGGGGTACAGGCCCGGAGACTCGGGGGTACAAATCCTCTCCAGTCCCCCCAGTCTCAAGGGGAGGGGGTTTTCCGTGCTGGTCCGGAGCAGGTGGGGGGGGGCTCCAAACTCGGCCACTTTAAGACTTCTGGACTTCAACTCCCAGAATTCCCAGGAGTCCATCGAGGAATTCTGGGAATTGAGGTCCACAGGTTGTAAGCTTAGCATGCGGTGGGTCCTCAGATTACGACACCACAGTGGCGCTCGACATTTCTGAAGCTAAGCTAGACAGTTGTTGAATTCCGCCCCATTTTAGGACCATTCTCGTCACGTGAATCACTGCCGTTTTTAATAAAACGGTCGTTGATTGAGTCTGGTTGTCCCCATTGTCAGAAGGTCACAAAAGGGGACCGTGGGACCCCAGGGGAGCGCAACGGCCATAACTATGAGTCAATGGCCTGCATTTTGATCCCGTGACCATGGGGGTGTGTGTGCTGCGATGGTCGTAAGTGTGAAAAACAGTCACAAGTTCCTGTTTTCAGTGCACGGACGCTAAATGGATCGTCATCGCAAGTCGGCCTGTCGTTGCCCATCCCTGAGTCAGTGGAGGAATGAGAAATACAAATTGGGGGGGGGGGGTTAAGATAGACCATCCAGGGCTGGAAGCTCTTCCTTTGGGGAGGGATTTCTCCCACTCCTCCCCCCCCCATTTGAAGAGTCTCCCCTTCCTCTAAGCCTCGACCCCCCCCTCCCCCCCCTCAGGGCGGCCTCGTCTATGCCAACTACGGGCGCAGGGAGGACTTTGGGGTGCTGGAGCAGATGGGGCTGAGCGCGCAGGGACACCTGGTCATCGTCCGCGTTGGGAAAAACAGCTACGCCGAAAAGGTGAGCCGGGCTGCACCCCCCCCCCCCCCAATCATCCTCATCGTCATTTAACGAGCCCATCATCCCTTGCGTCAGGGTGGAATCTGGGCAACTGAATGGAACTGGACGTTTCCTGGCCGGATGCCCTTCCCTGTCGCCAGGGCGGAGTTTTATTCGGCAGATATATATTCTCATTGTGCCCAGAGAGAGAAATATATCGGCCTCTACCTAGGCTCGAACTCACAGCCTCCTGATTGGGAGGTCCATCTCTAGGCCACCGCACCACTCCCTGTTTGGATAATTAAAACCGTCATCTTCATTTAACGAGCCCATAATCCCTTGCGAGGTCGAGTCTGGGCAACTGAACGAAGCTAGCAGAGGGTTTTAATGGCCGGATGCCTTTCCCTGTCGCCAGGGGAGAGTTTTGTTCAGCAGATATATGGTGAACAAATGGTGCCCAGAGAGAGTGAAATATCTGCCTCTATCTAGGATCGAACTCACAGCCTCCTGATTGGGAGGCGAGAGCTCCATCTCTAGGCCACTGCACCGCTCTACCAGACACCCCCCCCACCCGCCCACCTTAATCCCGGGCAGCTGGTTTGGGGGCACCGCGGGAAGGTTGACCTGTTGGGTGATGGGGGCAGATGAGGTTTCTGGGCCCCGGAGGTGCAGCTGTGCAGAGTGGGCAGGACGGGTGGCCTCTCGCAATTGGGGAGGGGGGGATGCATCCAAGGGGGCTCGGTTGGGAACAGACTCGGGGGGGGGGCTTTGAGGAAGGGAGGGGCGGCCGTGAAAGGGCAAGGGTCATTCTGAGCACTTTCTCCTCCCCCCCCCCAGGTGGCCAACGCAGAGGCCAGCCAGGCAAAGGGTATCCTCATCTACCCGGACCCCAGCGACATCCCCCAGGACCCCCGTAAACTGGGCCTTTTCCCTAACGTCAGCATTTACGGGCATGTGAGTAGATTTCGGGGGGGTGGGGGGAGGTCAGCAGCAGCTGTTAAACCTGCCCCCTCCCCGTTTTGCATTTTGCTACCTCCCGATGCGCTGAGCAGAGAGCTACCTGCTCCGAGGTAGACTGCCTTGATCCAGGGAGGCTCCGCGTGGCTTTTTCCCAGCTCAGCGTGCCCCCCCCCTTTTTCCTTCCCGCCTTGCAGGTCCACATGGGGGCGGGAGACCCTTACAGCCCCGGCTTCCCGTCCTTCAACCACACCCAGTTCCCCCCCGTAAGATCCTCGGGGCTCCCCACGATCCCGGCTCACCCCATCAGCGCCGCCGTGGCTGCCCGCCTGCTCAGGTGTGTAGCTGGAGGGGTTTTTTGGGGGGGGGTGGCAGCGTTGAGTGGGACACAAGATGGGAACGGGGGGGGGAGCTGTGCCCATCCTTCAGACGGAGCATGTTTGTTCCTGGTTCCCTTTGCAGGCAGCTGACGGGACCCCCGGCCCCCTCAACCTGGAGGGGGCTCCTTCCGGAGGTCCCCTACCTGCTGGGTCCCGGGGACCCCAGTTTCCGCCTGAAGCTTGGGGTGTACAGCGTCCGGCAGTCGGTTATGATCAACAACGTCTTTGGCTGCATCGAGGGCAAATTCGAACCCGGTACGGCGGGGCACGGAGTTCGGGGAGGCGCGGCGAGGAAGAGAGGAGGGAGTTTTGGGGGGTTCCTGCGGATGAGACTGATCTCTTGTGATCCCCTAGATCACTATCTGATTGTGGGGGCCCAGAGGGACTCCCTGGGGCCCGGAGCTGCCCGGTCCGGAGTGGGCACGGCCATCTTGCTCGAACTGGCACGGACTTTCGTTGCCATGGTGCAGAACGGTAAGACCAGGACGGAGGCACGTGGGGGTGGGGGTGGGTGGGTCACTTCATAAGACCCCCCAGCACCCCACTGCAATACAGGCACTCCTCGACTTACGACCACAATTGAACCTAAAACTTCCGTCACTAATTGAGACGGCCGGGAAGTGAGCTTCGCCCATTTTGCCCCCTTCCTTCCTGCCTGCAAGTTGTTAAGTGAATCTCTGCCGTTGTTCCGTTAGTCATACGGTCCTTAAGTGAATCCGGCTCCCCCATTGAGCTTGCTGGTCACAAGGTCACTTGACTCGAGGGGGGGGGGCGGCTTGCAACCGTCGTAAATATGAGTCACTTGTCAAGCGTCCTCATTCTGAACACTGAGATTCTCATGCTACAACGGCCGGAAGTCACTTCTCTCCGTGGCGTTGTCACTTCTGATGGTCACTAAGTGGATGGTCGTAAGTCGAGGACGGCCTGTAAAACTGCAAGAAGACGGCTGCTTTCAAAGGCGGGGGGACCTCAGGGCTGCCTTTTGGCTCCCAGGGGCTGTTGGGGGCCACTTTGGAGCTGCAGGGGGGGTGGGGGAAGGTAATGAGTTCGAGAGACGCTGCCTAGAAGTGATGGGGCTCCCGTGTCCTACACTGCAGGGTTCCAGCTGCGCAGAAGCCTCCTTTTCGTGAGCTGGGATGCAGGCGACTTCGGCAGCGTGGGCTCCACCGAGTGGCTGGAGGTCAGGGCGTCCCCAGGAGGGACACGTGGTTGGGGGTAGGGGTGGAGGGATAATGGACTCTCCCCCATCCTCAGGGGGGGCTTTGCAAAAGAGGGGTGCACTAAACGGTCGTGCGCCCCCCGAAAACTTCCCCACCAACGTGTCTGTCTCTCGCCCCCCCCCCCCTTGATCAGGGGGTCTCAGCCATGGGAGCGGGAGGGGGCTGCTCCTCCTGGGTCTCTGAACGGGGGAAGCCCCCCCCACTCCTACCCACCCCCCTTTTTAAAACAGACTCTGATCTCTTCAGGGGTACCTGACCATGTTGCACCTGAAGGCCGCTGCCTACATCAGCCTCGACAATGCGGTCCTGGGTGAGTGGGGAGGGGGACGCAGGCAGCCCCTTCCTCGGAGGGACTACCGCTGGTGTCAGGGGCGGGGGGGGAGCAAGTCGGGCTCAGCTGCTCGAGGGAGTTTGGGGGAAAGACCCCCCCTCTAATTGCCATCTGAGACTGCTAAGGGGGTAGAGTCCCCCCCCCCAACTGCGGGTGGGGAAGTCGCAAGAAAAGTTGCCCATGAGGACTACAGCCTTGGCCCCGGTTCCCTTCACAGGAGATGACAGATTGCTGGCTAAGACCAGCCCGGCTCTGATCAGCCTCATCGAAAGCGTCATTAAGCAGGTGAGGAGGAGCCCCTCCTTTTGGGGAGTGGGGTGGGGGGCAGCCTCTGGGATGGGGAGGGTCTCGGAGTGGCTGCCCATCCCCAAATCCCTTCCTCCAGGTGGACAGTCCTAATCGTAGCGGTCAAAGCATCTTCGAGCAGATGACGGAGCAGGGACGGCGCTGGGAAAATGAGGGGTAAGAAGGATTTACACCCCCCCCCAAGTCCACCCCCCCCTTGGTTCCCCCCCCCCCACATCAGGGCTGAGCTCCAGAGCTGCCAGCTAAAAATTGGGCAATAATCGAGGGGGGAAAAAACAGTGGTTTCATCAGTATTTCTTAACTTTGCAACGATGGACTTCAACTCCCAGAATTCCCCAGCTGGCTGACTCCAACTTGGCCCCGTTAGGACTGGTGGAATTCAACGCCCAGAATCCTGGGAGTTGAAGTCCACACAACTTAAGGTTCGCAAAAGCCGGCTAGGGAATTCTGGGAGTTGAAGTCTACCCCTCTTAAAACTGTAACACTTGGAAAACAGTTGGAAATCGTTCCAAAGCCGGCTGGGGAATTCTGGGAGTTGCAGTCCACCCCTCTTAAAACTGTAACACTTGGAAAACAGTTGGAAATAGATCCAAAGCTGGCTGGGGAATTCTGGGAGTTGAAGTCTACCCCTCTTAAAACTGTAACACTTGGAAAACAGTTGGAAATCGTTCCAAAGCCGGCTGGGGAATTCTGGGAGTTGCAGTCCACCCCTCTTAAAACTGTAACACTTGGAAAACAGTTGGAAATCGTTCCAAAGCTGGCTGGGGAATTCTGGGAGTTGAAGTCTACCCCTCTTAAAACTGTAACACTTGGAAAACAGTTGGAAATAGATCCAAAGCTGGCTGGGGAATTTTCATGGTTGGGAAATACAGGGCTAACCGAATCCCACGGCTTTTTGTGGGCTCAAAATCTCCTGAAACGCCCCTCTTGGGACCCCCGCCCCTTCCCTTTGACTCCTCCTGACCCTGGTGGGCTTCTCTCCCTTCTCAGCATCCGGCCCCTTCCCATGGACAGCAGCGCCTTCGCCTTCACTTCTTTCGGGGGGGTCCCGGCGGTGGAGTTCTCTTTCACAGAGGTGAGAGGCCCTCCCACCCCCTCCCACCCCATGCACGACTGACGTGCAGTTCGTCCTCCAGTTATGACCACAATCCAGCCCAACAGTTCTGCCGCTAACCGTGGCCGTTGTTAAAGGAGTTTTGCCCCATTTTCCGACCTCCCTTCGCACGGATGTTAAGGGACTCACTGCCGTTGTTAAGTGAGTCCATTGACTTCGCTTGTGGGAAGGTCGCGAAAGGGGGGAGGGGTGTCACGTGACCTCGGGAAACTGCGACTCTCGTAAACGCGAGTCGGTGGCCAAGTGTCCGAATTCAGATCATGTGAACCACACAGTCATAAGTGTGGAAAACGGTCACAAGTCACCTGTTGTTAACTTCAAATGGTCACTAAATGGGACCCCCGGCCCCTTCCCCATGAAGGTCCGTAGCCCCCCCCTCCGCAATGCCAGCCTTGCAGTTTTGCCCCATGCCCCCTCCCTCCGCAGGACTCGCGCCCGTACCCCTTCCTCAACACCATGCTGGACACCTACGACCACCTCAACCGGGCTCTCCAGGGGCGCCTGCCCGCCGTGGCCAAGACGGTGGCCGAAGTGGTGGGACACCTCCTCATCAAGCTGAGCCACGACCACCTGCTGCCCCCCTCGACTACTGGTGCTACGCGGACGTCCTCCTGCAGCGGATCGCCCACTTCAACCAGTTCAACACCCAGCTGAAGGTGGGCGCCCTCCCCTCCCTTCCCCCCCCCTCTGCTTCCACCCAGCCTTCCCCATTGTTAAGACATAACTCAGTCATAAGGGACACGGGCATTCCTCGACTTACGGCCATGATGGAGCCTGCCCAGCGTGGTCGTACGTCGTGACGGTCATAAAAAATGCCAGCCACGCGACCGACCTGACGTGTGTGTGTGTGTGTGTGTGTGTGTGTGTGTGTGTGTGTGTGTGGTGGTTGTTCATCTCCACGCTTGTTAAATGGACTCCTTCTTCCCCCTCCTGTTTCCCCACCACGACAACCCTGCGAGGTGGGTTGGGCTGAAAGAGAGCGGCTGATTGAAATCACCCAGTTAGCTTTCATGCCTAAGGCGGGACTAGAACTCCCAGTCGCCTGGCGATTGGCCCAAAGCCATCCAGTTAGCTTTCATGCCTAAGGCGGGACTAGAACTCCCAGGCGCCTGGCGATTGGCCCAAAGCCATCCAGCTAGCTTTCATGCCTAAGGCGGGGCTAGAACTCCCAATCGCCTGGCGATTGGCCCAAAGCCATCCAGTTAGCTTTCATGCCTAAGGCGGGGCTAGAACTCCCAATCGCCTGGCGATTGGCCCAAAGCCATCCAGTTAGCTTTCATGCCTAAGGCGGGACTAGAACTCCCAGTCGCCTGGCGATTGGCCCAAAGCCATCCAGTTAGCTTTCATGCCTAAGGCGGGGCTAGAACTCCCAATCGCCTGGCGATTGGCCCAAAGCCATCCAGCTAGCTTTCATGCCTAAGGCGGGGCTAGAACTCACCGTCTCCTGGCGATTGGCCCAAAGCCATCCAGTTAGCTTTCATGCCTAAGGCGGGACTAGAACTCCCAATCGCCTGGCGATTGGCCCAAAGCCATCCAGCTAGCTTTCATGCCTAAGGCGGGACTAGAAGTCCCAATCGCCTGGCGATTGGCCCAAAGCCATCCAGCTAGCTTTCATGCCTAAGGCGGGACTAGAACTCCCAATCGCCTGGCGATCGGCCCAAAGCCATCCAGTTAGCTTTCATGCATAAGGCGGGACTAGAACTCCCAATCGCCTGGCGATTGGCCCAAAGCCATCCGGTTAGCTTTCATGCCTAAGGCGGGACTAGAACTCCCAATCGCCTGGCGATTGGCCCAAAGCCATCCAGCTAGCTTTCATGCCTAAGGCGGGACTAGAAGTCCCAATCGCCTGGCGATTGGCCCAAAGCCATCCAGCTAGCTTTCATGCCTAAGGCGGGACTAGAAGTCCCAATCGCCTGGCGATTGGCCCAAAGCCATCCAGCTAGCTTTCATGCCTAAGGCGGGACTAGAAGTCCCAATCGCCTGGCGATCGGCCCAAAGCCATCCAGTTAGCTTTCATGCGTAAGGCGGGACTAGAACTCCCAATCGCCTGGCGATTGGCCCAAAGCCATCCGGTTAGCTTTCATGCATAAGGCGGGACTAGAACTCCCAATCGCCTGGCGATTGGCCCAAAGCCATCCAGTTAGCTTTCATGCCTAAGGCGGGACTAGAACTCCCAATCGCCTGGCGATTGGCCCAAAGCCATCCAGCTAGCTTTCATGCCTAAGGCGGGACTAGAAGTCCCAATCGCCTGGCGATTGGCCCAAAGCCATCCAGCTAGCTTTCATGCCTAAGGCGGGACTAGAAGTCCCAATCGCCTGGCGATTGGCCCAAAGCCATCCAGTTAGCTTTCATGCGTAAGGCGGGACTAGAACTCCCAATCGCCTGGCGATTGGCCCAAAGCCATCCAGTTAGCTTTCATGCCTAAGGCGGGACTAGAACTCCCAATCGCCTGGCCATTGGCCCAAAGCCATCCAGTTAGCTTTCATTCCTAAGGCGGGACTAGAACTCCCAATCGCCTGGCGATTGGCCCAAAGCCATCCAGTTAGCTTTCATGCCTAAGGCGGGGCTAGAACTCCCAATCGCCTGGCGATTGGCCCAAAGCCATCCAGTTAGCTTTCATGCCTAAGGCGGGACTAGAACTCCCAATCGCCTGGCGATCGGCCCAAAGCCATCCGGTTAGCTTTCATGCCTAAGGCGGGGCTAGAACTCACCGTCTCCTGGCGATTGGCCCAAAGTCACCTAGCTGGCTTTTTTGTCTGACTAGAACTCCCCGTCTCCTGGTTCTAGACTGATGCTTTCACCCCTAAAACAAATTGGCACTGGGGTATTTGGGGAGCATTTTCTGCAAAGCTATCTTCAACAGCGCTCCTCAAAAGGGAGACTTACAAATTCGGGGGGAGGGGGATGTCTCCCACTTCTTACCTACCCCATGTTGCAGGAGGAGGGCCACATTGCACCTCACAGTGGCCCCGAATCAGAGGGACCCTAGTACCCCCTTTCCCCATAATTTGATTTTTAGCATCCCTCCTCCCAGCTTACTGTGCCTAAGTGTGTTTCTTGTAGCGTCCAGCAGGGGGCACGCAGGTGAGAAACAGACCTCTCACCTGTGGTGCCACCTGCCAGGTGATGCTCCCTCCCCATCCCTCTGCGCCCTACACCCAAGCTTCACACCCTTCCCCCTCTGTTTCTTCCTCGCCCAGAGTCGGGGTCTCACCCTGCAGTGGATGTATTCGGCAAGGGGGGATTATGCGCGAGCCGCCGAGAAGTTGCGCCGGGACATCTACACCTCGGAGGAGCACAACGAGCGGCTACTGCGGATGTTCAATGTCCGCATAATGCGGGTGAGGCCCCGGGGGGGGGGAGGAGGCGTGGGGCGTCTTTGAGGGCTGGGGGGGCCTGAAAAATTGCAAAGAACTGTGGGAGGGGGCAATGTTTCCCCTCTCTTCCCCCCCCCCAAGAACTGGATGTGGGTGTAGAAAATGCAGCTGGGATCGGATTTGGGGAGTGGGGGGATTCTCGTTAAGTCACTGTCAGGAATTTCCAACTGTTTTCCAAGTGTTACAGCTTTAAGAGGGATGGCCTGCAACCCCCAGAATTCCCCAGCCACCTTTGCAACTATTTCCAACTGTTTTCCAAGCGTTACAGCTTTAAGAGGGGTGGACTGCAACTCCCAGAATTCCCCAGCCAGCTTTGCAACTATTTCCAACTGTTTTCCAAGTGTTACAGCTTTAAGAGGGGTGGACTGCAACTCCCAGAATTCCCCAGCCAGCTTTGGATCTATTTCCAACTGTTTTCCAAGTGTTACAGTTTTAAGAGGGGTGGACTGCAACTCCCAGAATTCCCCAGCCAGCTTTGCAACTATTTCCAACTGTTTTCCAAGTGTTACAGCTTTAAGACGGGTGGACCTCAACTCCCAGAATTCCCCAGCCAGCTTTGGATCTATTTCCAACTGTTTTCCAAGTGTTACAGTTTTAAGAGGGGTGGACTGAAACTCCCAGAATTCCCCAGCCAGCTTTGCAACTATTTCCAACTGTTTTCCAAGTGTTACAGTTTCAAGGGGGGTGGACTGAAACTCCCAGAATTCCCCAGCCAGCAAAGCTGTCTTTATAAGCAGACGTAGCTGCTTTCGTTGCTACCTGAATAACATTTGTTAGGCAGAAAAGAAGTACCCCTAGACCCAAATCCTGCAAGGTCACAGATCGGTATCTCTGGGGGTGCAATGGGTGGAGAAGACCCCCGCCCAATCCCTCAATCTGGCAGTGTCCTTTGGGGTCCCCCACCAGACCAAAGGACGCCTCCCTATGCTTCCTGCTTCCCTCCTCCAGGTGGAATTCTACTTCCTCTCTCAATATGTGGCGGTGACCGAGACCCCCTTCCGACACATCATTCACGGCCGGGGCCCCCACACCCTCAGGGCCCTTCTGGAGCACGTCAGCCTCCTGCGGGATGCCCCGGAGAAGTTTGACGAAGTTCTCTTCCGCCGGCAACTGGCCCTCGTCACCTGGACGCTGCAGGGCGCCGCCAACGCGCTCAGCGGGGACGTGTGGAACATCGACAACAACTTCTGAGCCAAGACCCCCAATTTGAGGCTGGGGGGGGGGCAGAGGCCCCTAATGTTAGCTCTGGCGTTTCGATGCTCCCCTCGGTTTCTGGTTCGCCCACACGCCCCGAAAGTCCTTGCAGAGCAGATCCTTTTGGCAAAATGGCATTGCAAATTTTTTTTTTGCAAGCACACGCGTGTGAGTTGCACACGCATAGGGGTCTCGTTGAACCCCCACCCCCTTTTACTCTTCCCTTCCTTCTCTCCCCCCCCCCCGATTCTTAATTTATCAGTGACAGGGTTCACTATGAATTATTGGAATATTGCTATGCAATAGAATGTGCCTTGTGCCCCCCCCCTGGGTTAATTACAGCCCCTCCCCCCAATGGAATGGCAGCCCCCTTCTTGGCCCACTCCCCCCACCCATCACCCACCCCCTCCCGGATTTATCAGCAGCAAGGTCTGCTATAAATGGAATTGATTTATTGCTATGTAATAAGACAGGAATCCTGCAACTCTCCTTTCTTTCTTTCCTCCTTCCCTTCTTTCCTTCCTCCTCCTCCGTCCAGCCTTTGACTCCCTCTCCTTCCTCCTCCTTGGTTAATAAATGTTTATTGATGGAATAAAAGGCTAATCGACTTTCCCTTTGTAATGTTAACGAAGGCCCTGGTGGGTGGATAGCTGCATTCCCTGTCAATCATTCCTCTCGCCTGCCTGGCAGGTGTCAATCAAATCAGGGCCGACTGAAGCTGAAAACATCCTGTTGTAAAGGTTGAACCTCTATAGGTAGTCCTCACTCAGTGGCCGTTCAAGGTTCCAACAAAACCGAAAAAGGGACTTATGACCGTTTTTCACACTTACGACCTGCGTTTTTGTGATCCAATTTCAGACGGTTTTTGGCCACTGACTCATATTTAGGACAGTCGAAGTGTCCCGGGGTCAGGTGATCCCCTTTTGCGACCTTCTAACGGGGAAGCCAGATTCACTTAACAACCGGGTGACTCACTGAAGGCGAGAAAGGTCGTAAAATGGAGCAAAACGCACTTAACCACTGTCTCGCTTAGCAAGAGATATTTTCGGCTCAATTGTAGTCATAAATCAAGGACTACTTGCCAATGGATTGGGGTAATGGATCCTTGGGAGGAAGATGTTGTCACATCTTCAGGGCAGCCCCCCCTCTTTTCTTGGCAAGTTTTTTCCCCCCAAACTGGTTTGCCTCCTTCCTGGGGCTGCGAGAAAGTTTCCAGCCAGAAAACACTTACCTGGTTTTCATGCCTAAGCCAAGTTTATAATTCACGGGCTCGCTGTTTCGAACCCGACACCAGACTGGCTCTCAGGCTCATCTGAATAGCCTCCCCTTAATTCCCTCGAGAGGTTTCCCAACGGACCAACCTTCCTTGGCTTGAATTAAATTCTTTTGGCCCTGATATAAATCAACTTTTCTTGGCTTGATCCGAGAGAACCACCATTGTCCGCATTCATCAACGTTCAGGGAGGGTCTGGTGTGCCTTACACATTTCATTAAGAAACAGGGATTGTTTTATTCCGCTGAATGAAATGGAATAAAATGATTTCTTCAATTAAGCGTCGTAAAGTCAGACGTCTTCCAAAAAATAAATAAATCACATTTTGCTCGATGTAAGAACATCGCCCTTCATTACGGCTAGCAAAATCCCTATTTTACGACCCAAATACTTTTAAATCCTAAAATGTCTTTGCGTAAACAGGCTCCTTCCGAGTGAACTTGCAGAATTTGCAAGCAAAAACAAAATGTTATTTTTATTTTTATTTTAAAAAGAAGAGAGACCTCTAGAGACACATCCCAAATGTGAGGTGGTTTTTGTTTTTTAATTTTTTATTTGAAAAAAGGAGAGAGAGAAAATAATTATGATTCTTTTTTTTTCTTCCTTTTCGGACTCCAGACGTTTTCAAGTATTACCCTGCTCTTTTGATTGCTCCCCAGGCTTCCTTCCTGCCCGCAGCGCCCCCCCCGCCCCGCCCCCAGGAAGCTTCAGCGGAGGGGAGAGGAAAAGTCTCTGAGCATAGGATGATTTCTGGGGTTGAACCCCGAGGGGAGGATCACAGTTGCCAACGGAGGGGGTCATTCCCGTTCCCCCGTGGGGCTCGGAGAGGAACGGGAGGGCAGAATTCTGAGGTCCCCCTCCGGTGCCACCCCTCCTACAATCTCGGCTGGTCCCAAGAGAGGACACGGACCACAGGAGTCTCGGAGAAGTCAGTCGCGTGGCCCACCCAAGTGAGGGTCCACAGGACCAACCTCCTCCTGCAGGGTCCCTCAGTCGTGGCTGGCCTCGCTAAGGGGCATGTGCCGGATGGTGTGGAAAATCCAGTCCATCTTGGTCGTCCACCCGCCGTGGTGGGCCTCGTTCATCTGCTTGGTGAAGTACTCCAGGGCCTCCTGCTCCGTCTTGTCCAGCGCCAGCGTCTTCCGCAGGTAGGCCACGTCGTCGAAGGACTGCAGCTCGGGGAGCCCACTGCCCAGCATCATGGAGAAGAGGTTGATGAGCAGGTTGGCGTGCTGGCGGATGGTCAGGTAGGCCTTGTAGCACACCTCCTGGAACCTGCGAGGAGGAGGAGGACGAGGAGGAGATGGTTGAGGAAGAAAAAAGGAGAGGAGGACGTTCCCCGAGAGAAGATGACACCTCCAGCCTACCCGTAGGATGGGATGCCCAACCGCAGAACCACCTCTGGAAAGTGTTGTGGCCCGCCAGCGGGCAGCAGAATCGGAGAGTGAGGAGGTTGGGGAGGAATCTGGGCCAGTCCTGGAGTCTGGGGAAGGCTCGGACGAGGACTCTGCGTCGGAGGCAGAGAGGGGGCCAGAGCCGTCTGACAGTTATCAGCTGCCTTCAGAGTCGGAGATCAGTGAGGCAGAAGAACAGCTGGAGCCTGTTCCCCGTGTGCCCATGCGCAGAGTGGCCAGGTGAAGGGAACGGCTAAAGGAGAGTGGTCGGCTTGGGAGGAAGGCCACAGGTGGACGGCAAATGGCCCCTCCCAGAGGGAGTGAAAGAGGAGCGACAGGGGAGTGGAGTTTGCAGGAGGCCACGAGACCATGCCTGCGTCCTTGCCAAGTGTCTCCAAGCCCGAGAAATGTGGGGAATTGGGGGCTCTCTTGAAAGATGGCGGGAGAGGGAAGACTTTGCCGGAGAGGAATTCCCCGTCAATGAAACAAAAGGGGTTTATCGGGGCGAGGACTCGGCTTCGTGCTTCTGGGGAAGCCTCGGTCACAACGGAAAGTCCTCCAGATGTTCAGGAACACACACACACACACAGACACACACACAGACACACACACACACATCCATTCTGGTACCCAAGATTATAGGTAGTCCTCAACCTACGACCCCAATTGAGCCCAGCGTTTCCATTGCTAAGCGAGACAGTTGGGTTTCGCCCCATTTTACGTCTTTCTTGCCACGGTTGTTAAGTGAATCATCGCTGAGTCACACGGTTGGTAAGTGAATCCAGATTCCCCCCTGGACTTTGCTCATCAGAAGGTCATTCACAGTTTCAGTGGCCCGGGAAAAAGGGACTTATGACCGTTTCTCGCTCTTACGACCGTTGGCCGCATCACATGAATCAAAATTCAGAGGTTTGGCAACTGACTCTTATTTATGACCGGGGGGAGGGGAGTGTCACGTAATCCCCTTTTTGCGACCTTCCGACGAGCAAAGTCAGTGGGGGAAAACGGATTCGCTTAAGGACGGTGTGACTCACTGAACAACTGCAGCGATTCACTTAATAATGGTGGCAAGAAAGGTCGTAAAAACGGGGCGATACTCAACCTAACACTGTGTCTCGCTTAGTAGCAGATATTTTGTGCTCCATTGAGGTCATAAGTCGAGGAGGGCTTCCTGTGGCTATAAACCAGGATTAAGCCAGGACTCCTCAAGATCACAACTTGATCATGGGGGGGGGGGGGGGATGGGAAGGCCTGGGGTGGGGGGAAGATAGATGGGGCCATGTTCTGGGGGGTCTTCTGACCTAGGCTTTCTGAGAAAGCATAAATCACAAACTTGGTTCCAAAAACCCTCTTTTTATTTCAACATCTGTGAATTATGGTCATTCACAGCCCATAAGTCACAAATAGTTTGTAAAGAGTCCTGCAGAAGTCTGCCAAAGTCTTTCAGGGAAAGGCTGAGAAGCACCCACCTTTTTCTCCCTTGAAACGCTGCCGGAGCCTTAATGGCCAATTCGTTTTGCAAGGGCCAAACGGAGCACAGAGTCAAACGGAGCTTCAGAGTTTGAACCGACCAAAACGAACAAAATTTGCTCCCTGCAAAGGCTCACCTCCCGTTCGCTCCTCCTTTATGTCTTATGGGAGGGGCCAATCACCTCCAAGCCTTACTCCCGAGTCTCCCCTTTTTGTCTTAACTGTTCTTGCCTTCTGGCAGCTCTGCGCATGCGCGCACTGGGAACAGGTTCCAGCTGTTCTTCTGCCTCGCTGGTATCAGACTCCGCAAATAACTCCCAGATGGTCCTGCTCCCCCCTCTGCCTCCGACACAGAGCCCTCGTCCGAGCCTCCCCCAGACTCCAGGACTGGCCCATGTCCCTCCCCAACCTCCTTGCTCTCCGACTCGGCTGCCAGCTCCGCGTCGGACCACAACAGGGGGGAGCTGCATTGCTCAGAGAGGATCTGGGGAGGGGGAACGAAGGGGAGAGGGAATTGGGGGAGGGATGGGCCACCTGCTTGACCAAGACACACACACACCCCCGTGCCCACCTCTCGAATTCTTTGGTCTTGGTGCATTCCTGGACCCCTTTGCTGATGACGATGAGGAAGTCCTGGGTGAGGACGAAGGGCACTCGCTCTCTCTTGTAGCCGAACTTCTTCTTCTTGTGGTCCAGGAAGTGCCCGAAGTCGATGTGGAAGAGCTACAGCGAGAGAGAGAGAGAGAGAGAGACGGGAGGGTGGGCAAAGGGGGTGGGGGGTTCGGCTGGGGGCGGGGGCCTTCCAAGCCCCCCCCTCCCTCCCCTCTCACAGGGCTGCGGAGGGGACGCACCCACCTGCCCGTCATCCTTGACCATGATGTTGCTGTTGTGACGGTCACCGATGCCCAGGATGAAGGTGGCCACGCAGTAGCCGGCGCAAGAGCGTGTGAAGAGGTCGATGGCCGCGTCGTACCTGGACCGGCAGGGGGGGGAAACGGTCAGCCTGGCCAAGGTCCGGGGGGGGGCTCTCCGTCCTCCGGGTCACGGTCACCCCAAAAGGCAACCGGACTCTTCTTGACTTTTTACTCAAATTTCACTTCTCATCCAAGAAGCTCAGAAGAAGAACAGCTGTAGGATTTGGACTGTGGGGTGGGGGGGTGGGGGGGTGGGATAGCCGTGTTCCAGTATTTGAGGGGCTACCCAAAGAAGAGGGGGGGTCAGCTTATTATCCAAAACACCAGAAGGCAGGACGAGAAGCAACAGATGGAAACTAATCCAGGAGAGAAGCAATTAAGGAGGAATTTCCCGACAGCGAAGGCCGCGAACCAGTGGAACAGCCTGCCACCAGAAGTCATAGGTTCTCCAACAATGGAGTTTTTTTTTTAAAGAAGAGGCTGGGTGGGCCACCTGTTCTGAAACTGCCTAGGCTCTCCTGCTTGAGCAAGGGGGGGGTGGACTAGATGACCTCCTTCCAACTCACAAATCACACAAAGTATTTAGTCAACCAGGTGAATTGCTAGTCAATCACTTTGGCAGTTTTATACGAAGCCTCAGTAAAAGGCCACATCTGGAATCCTGCATTATTCAGCTTTGGTCACATTGCAAAAAGGATGCTGGGGACTCTAAAAAGACTACAGAGAAGAAGACCAAGTAAGAGAATTAAAGGCCAGGAGACTAAAATAACAGGAAAAACGGTGGCAAGATTTGGGGTTTGGGGCCAATCGAGAGAAAAAGAAGGACTTTGGGGGGGGAGGACACGATAGCCGTCTTCCAGTATTTGAGGGGCTGCCGCAAAGAGGAGGGGGGTCAACATCCTTATTCTCCAAAGCACCAGAAAAGGAGGACGAGAAGCAACGGATGGAAACTAATCCAGGAGAGAAGCAACTTGGAATTAAGGAGAAAACTTCCCTAACAGGGAGGAGTGGAACAGAAGTTGCCACCAGAAATTAATGGCTGCTTCCATCCCTGGAAGGTTTTCAAGAAGAGATTGTGACAGCCACGGGTCTCAAATCGTAGAGGGTCTCCTGCTTCGGCAGGGGGGGTTGGGCTAGATGACCCCCCAAGATCCCTTCCGGCCCTATTCTGATTGATTGATCTCTGTTATTCTATCCGGAAAGTCCCTTTGGAGCTGCCTCCTGCCCGGCCCCTCTGAAATCCTGCCCACCACCCCTCCGTCCCCCAGTCTGTGCGCCCCCTCCCCATTGTCCCCCCCCACTGACCCTTCGCCCTTGTTCTTGTCCTTCAGCCAGTGGTGTAGAGCGTTGCTGTTGAATTGGAGCGCCCCCTTCAGGCCGCCCTTGCACTGGATCTGCATGATGGTGTAGGAACTCTTGACCACTTCGATCAGCCCCACGCAGTCCCCGATGGACAGGCAGCCGTAGGGGAGCATCCTGCAAGAAGGGGGGGGAAGGCAGGTCAGTTCCCAGGCGGGAGCCCCCATATGTCTGCAGCTGAAGGCCAGGAGCTGGGTGGGTGGGTGGGTGGGTGGGCTACTGCTGCTGCTCCCAAATGGGGCAGGGGGCTTCGCAAGGGAGGCCCGGCTGTCTCCTCCAGCCACCCACTGGCCAGCCCACCACATATTCCATCTCTTTCCCCCCACCCCGCTCAATTTTCTAATTATTATTTTTCTGACTTTTCGGTTTTTCGTTTCTTCCCCCCAGGTTAAAATATCCAAAAGAGAAAGAAAGAAATTAGCTAGAAAACTAAAAAAAATATTTTTTGTGGCAGGAAGGGAGGGAATTATAAACGAAGGATAAAAACACATATTATCGCCCCCCCACCCTTCAGCTGAACACCTATTGAGACAGTGGTGAAATTCAATTATTTTTTTTACTACTGGTTCAGTGGGCGTGGCTTGGTGGGCGTGGCTTGGTGGGCGTGGCAGGGGAAAGGATACTGCAAAATCTCCTCGGTGGGGGCAGCCAGGGGTGGCATTTGCCACTTCTCCGAACTACTCAACATTTCCGCTACTTAAAATTTCCGCTACCGGGTCTCCGAACTACTCAAGAGGCAGAAAGAGGGCATGGCCAGCCAGCTTACGGCCCAGTGTTGTCCAGTCTGATGCTGGGACTGTCCTGGACAGGACCCAGCCCTCTGCACCACCACCTCCCCAGCCCCCCCCCCAGGATCAGGCAAGGCCTGGGGGGGCTCCAAGGGGGGGGGGGGCTGACCACCTGGCAAAAGACCCCCAAGTGTGTAACGGCTGGCTGACCCTTTGCCCCCTGCCTCCATCCACGGCCGTCCCTCCCCGCCAGCCCCGAAGGGATCCCCCTTACCGGAGATCCAGTCCTTGGTTCTGCCACATGCTCTCCATGATCCGGATGATCTGGAGGGTCAGCATATCCTGCCGGAGATCTAGAAGGGAGAAGAAACGTCACAGCAGGGAAGGGAAGCAGGTTGGAGGATCGGGGGGGGGGGGGAACACGACCGTCCAGGGGGAACTCAGAGGCCAGTGGGGGGTCTCCAGATCCGTATGTGGCTCAGATCCATGGGCCACCCCAATATTTCTACCCATCTTTGGAAGGAGGAAGCCAGATGGGCCTCCCTCCCAGAGAGACCCCAGTTCTGCCCCTCAGCCTGCTTGAGACCCCCCAATCCAGACCCCTGAACGACCATCGGGACAACAGAGTTGGAAGGGACCTTGGAGGTCTTCTAGTCCAGCCCCCCTGCTCAAGCGGGAGACCGTACCCAGTCTCTTCCTAAAAGCCTCCAGGGATGGAGCCCCCTACGACCTGCCCAGCTTGTGAACTCTCAAAT
Source organism: Thamnophis sirtalis (assembly GCF_051295495.1). Classification (NCBI taxonomy): domain Eukaryota; kingdom Metazoa; phylum Chordata; class Lepidosauria; order Squamata; family Natricidae; genus Thamnophis; species Thamnophis sirtalis. The sequence continues at coordinate 142,435,233 of NW_028261384.1, read as the reverse complement.
GTCCTCTTTCTGCTATGTATTCAAAATGGACAGTGATGTGTGTGTGTGTGTGTGTGTCTGTCTGTCTGTGTGTGTGTGTCTGTGTCTGTGTGTCTGTGTGTGATTAATGTGTGGGTAAATATATATTTCCTTTGAGAGGCAGGCAACAGAATTTCATGTTTAATGTGTGCCAGTGTGCACACAGTAAACAATGACAATAAAAGTTATCCTATTTTCGGGTGGCAAGCTGTTCCACTGATTAATTGTTCCAACTGTCAGGAAATTTCTCCTTAGTTTTAAGTTGCTTCTCTCCTTGATTAGTTTCCACCCATTGCTTCTTGTTCTGCCCTCAGGTCCCTTGGAGAAGAGTTTGACTCCCTCTTCTTTGTGGCAACCCCTGAGAGATTGGAAGACTGCTATCATGTCTCCCCTAGTCCTTCTTTTCATTAATACAATTACAATACAATACAATACAATAGCAGAGTTGGAAGGGACCTTGGAGGTCTTCTAGTCCAACCCCCTGCCTAGGCAGGAAACCTTACACCGCTTCAGACAAATGGTTTATCCAACATCTTCTTAAAGACTTCCAGTGTTGGGGCATCCACAACTTCTGGAGGCAACTTCTGTCCCACTGATTCATTGTTCTGACTGTCAGGAAATTCCTCCTCAGTTCTAAGTTGCTTCTCTCCTTGATTAGTTTCCACCCATTGCTTCTTGTTCTACCCTCAGGTGCTTTGGAGAATAGCTTGACTCCCTCTTCTTTGAGATATTGGAAGGCTGCTATCCTGTCTCCCCTAGTCCTTCTCTTCATTCAACTAGACATCCCCAGTTCCTGCAACCGTTCTTCCTATGTTTTAGTCTCCAGCCCCTTAATCCTCTTTCTTGCTCTTCTCTGCCCTCTTTCCAGAGTCTCCGCATCTTTTTTGTAAGGTGGTGACCAAAACTGGATGCAGTTATTCCAGGTGTGGCCTTACTAAGGCTTCATAAAGTGGTACTAGCCTTATAGTATGTTTTAAGCCTTCAGCCTCCTATGTTACTCTTCTCTGCACTCTTTCCCAAGTCTCAACATCTTTTTGTTTTTAATATCCTGGGGAGCAAAATTGGGTGCTGACAAGGATAGGAGGGGGAAAAAAAGGGATTTATAAAGTGGTATTAACACTTTACGTGACCTGTATCGCAATTGTGGTTCACTTACTCTCTTCTAATCCCTTCCTCTGCAGTCTCTCCATTCCGGGAGATAGGAAAGGGGGGGGGGGGAAATACAGGCCTGGGGAATTCTGGAGTCTCACCCAAAGTGGTGTTCACACTTCACGCGATCTCGATTCCGTCCCTCGGGGTCCTTCCCTGCCCCCTTGCCCCCACCCCACCACCATCCCAGGCCTGGTTCTGCCACTCACCGTCCCCGTTCTTAAAGATGATCTCGTGGTTCGTGAAGAGCAGTTCGGACATGATGTCCGGATTCTCCCAGTTGAGCCACAAGGGACGCTTGGCCGAGGACATGATCCGGCACTCGTCCAGCCTGCAGGGGAGGAAAGGCAAAAGGTTGACACCTCCACCCCCCTGCTAGAAGACCCCCTCCCCATTCAGGGCTGCCCCCCACCGCCACTCTCCCCTCCAAAGGAGCCCCTGCCCGGAGTCTCACCGGAGGTTGCCCAGCTGGTGGACGGGGTTGAGAGGGCAGATGAATCCCTGAAGGGCCTCCATGTAGTCCGGCCGTCTCATCTGCTCCACCAGGAACTTCATCTGCATCTTAACAGAATCACCGAGTTGGAAGGGACCTTGGAGGTCTTCTAGTCCAACCCCTTGCTCAGGCAGGAGGCCCTAGGCTATTTTCAGACAAGTGGCTGTCCAATCTATTCTTTAAAAACCTCCAGTGTTTTTACTGGAACCCGCCAGTTCTGGTGGCAAGCGGTTCCATTGGCTAATTGTCCTCACTAATAGCAAATTTATCCTTAGTTCCAGGTTGCTTCTCTCCTCGGTTAGTTTCCATCCGTTGTTTCTTGTCCTGCCCTCCGGTGCTTTGGAGAATAGCTTGACCCCCCTTCTTCTTTGGGACAGCCCCTCAAATACTGGAAGGGGCTATCATGTCCCCCCTGGTCCTTCTTTTCACTAACTAAACCAGTGTTTCTCAACCTTGTCAACTTGAAGATGTCTGTTTCTATTCTATTGTATTATATTCTTATTTTATTCTATTATTCTAATTTCTATTCTATACTGTTCTTTTATTCTAATTTCTATTCTATTCTATTATTCTATTCTATTCTTCTGTTCTATTCTTCTATTCTATTCTAATTTCTATTCAATTCTTATTCTATTCTATTCTATTCTATTCTATTCTATTCTATTCTGTTCTTCTATTCTTATTTCTATTCTTATTCTATTCTTATTCTTATCCTATCCTATGTTTTAGCCTCTAGTCTCCTAATCCTCTTTGTTGCTCTTCTCTGCACTCTTTCTAGAGTCTCCGCATCTTTTTTCTACATCGTGGTGACCAGAACTGGATGCAAATATTCCAAGTGTGGCCTTCCCAAGGCCTTGTAAAGTGGTATTAACCCTTCACGTGATCTTGATTCTCTCCCTCTGTTGATGCAGCCTAGAACTGTGTTGGCTTTTTTGGCAGCTGCTGCCCACATCTGGTTCCTATTTAAATGGTTCTCCACTAGGACTCCAAGATCCCTTTTCACAGTTACTCCTATTGAGCAAGGTGCCACCTATACTGTCCCTGTGCATTCCGTTTTCCTTGCTTAAAGGTGAGTGGAGGTAAAGACCCCCTCTGTGGCACCAACTGGGCACTGGGCTGGGGGGGGGGTAGGGGCACGGGGTCCCTCTTCAAACGACCCCAACTCTTTCTTTTCCTTCAAGGCAACCCCCCCCCCGCCCGCTTGCTCCCCCTCCCCTGGAAGTTACCTTCTGGGTCTCATCCTTCTTCTCCTGCTTCAGGATGTCGGTCAGATTGATGAGCTTCTCCATGGCCTCCACCTGTCGGTTCAGGTGCTTCAGGTACATCCCGCAGCCCCGGCAGAAGGCCTCTAGCATCAGCCCAAAGCGCTGGGAGATGGGCTTGCTGTGCATTTCAGACCTGGGAACAGGGGTGAAATTCAGCAGGTTCTGACAGGTTCTGGAGATCCGGTAGCGGAAAATTTGAGTAGTTCAGAGAACCGGCAAATGGCACCTCTGGCTGGCCTCGCCCCCACCCATTCTTGGCCTCCCGAGTCGGGAGGGAATGGGGATTTTGCAGTATCCTTCCCCTGCCACGCCCACCAAGCCACGCCCACAAAACCAAGCCACGCCCACAAAACCAAGCCACGCCCACAAAACCAAGCCACGCCCACAAAACCAGTAGTTTTAAAAAAAATGATTTTCACTACTGGATGAAATCCACCAGACTTAAAATGACCAAGGAATTCTGGGAATTGAAGTCCACAAGCCTTAAAGTCCAACCATCTGGTACATACTAGAACATTCCTCCAGCACATCGAATAACCCCTCCCAAATACCAACCCTCCCTCCCCGTTTCATGACAGCTGAAGCAACAGCAAGGCAGAAGCTGACACCACCTCTGGCTGGCCTCGCCCCCACCCATTCTTGGCCTCCCGAGTCCTGGATGATCGGGAGGGAATGGAGATTTTGCAGTATCCTTCCCCTGCCACGCCCACCAAGCCACACCCACAAACCCAAGCCACGCCCACAAAACCGGTAGTTTTTAAAAAATGATTCTCACTACTGGATGAAATCCACCAGACTTAAAATGACCAAGGAATTCTGGGAATTGAAGTCCACAAGCCTTAAAGTAACTGAGGAATTCTGGGAGCTGAAATCAGGGGTGAAATCCAGCAGGTTCTGACCGGTTCTGAGGAACCGGTAGCGGAAATTTTGAGTAGTTCGGAGAACCGGCAAATGCCACCTCTGGCTGGCCCCGCCCCCACCTATTCTTGGCCTCTCGAGTCCTGGATGATCGAGGCCCCTAAAAAATAAATAACCCAAACCTGAACTGTCTACAGCCCCCCCCCTGTCAATCTTCTGCAGCCCCCACCCCCCCAATGCTCCCAGCCCCTCCACCCCCCGGCCTCCCCTGGACTCACTTGAGGTGCCAGAAGTAGAAATGGCCGATCCTCTGGTTGGTCAGTGCTTTCATGGTCAGGAAGCGGGCTAGAGGATTGTCCAGGTACTGCTCGTATTTCAGAACCTGGGGAGGGGGGGGGGGAAGAGCAGAAAAGTCAAGGACCTTCGTTGCGGGGGGGGGCAGACACACTGTAAGAGAGGGGAGGCAGAGCTGGTATGGTGTGCGTGGGTGGTGAGGACCAAGGAAAGGAAGATAATCATATCTACGGTAAAAGGTTTGCCTGTCCGAGCAGGGAGTTGGACTTGATGACCTCCTGGGTCCCTTCCACTCTATGATTCTGTTTTTAAGAAGAGATTGGAAGCTGAGAGAGTATAGATGGCAGGCCTGCAGCCATCTTTTCTTTTTGGATCCTTGGCCTGCCACACTGTCTATTATTCTACGATGCTTTTTCTATGGTGGGGAAATGGGATTGTATGGAGTTAGATGCTAGGTAGCCATAACAACATTCTTTCTAGAAAACCAAGGTCATCCTTTGTCTTTGCCTTGTCCCATTTCTGCCTCTCACATTCCACTCCCTCCTCCGCGGCAAGCCGTTCCCGTAACCGACCTCTGCTCCCCCTCCTCTCTGAAGGCCCCTCGACACCATTCCGGGTCCTCCGAGCCCTGGAATCCTGAAATTAGCCCCCCCCCCGGCATCGCTCAGGTGGGGTGGGTGCGCCCACACCCCCGGCCCGCTCACCTGCACCAGCTGGATGAGATACTGGGAGAGTTTGTCGTCCGTCAGTCCTTTGAGAAGACACTTCAGCGCAAACTCCCGGATGATCGGATCGGGAAAGTTGCAGTCCAACAGCTCCATGGAGAGCTCAGGTTTGATCAGGGGCCATTCCCGGAGGAGGCAGTACATCTTGGGGGGCGGGGGACGAAGAAGGGGGGGGGGAGAAACAGGGAAGAATGGTGGCCATCACTGCGGGGCTCTCCCTCAAGGTGCTGCGAACTATAGTTTTCGACTTACAATTGAGCCCAAAATCTCGGCTGCGTAGCCAAGCACTTGTTCACTTTGCGGCTTTCCTGGCTGCGGTCGTTAAGTGAATCACCAACGAGGTTTTTTGAGATTGGAAGCTTATTTTTTTCCCTGAAAAAAAATATAGGGTCTCCTGCCCGGGTAGAGGGTTGGTCTAGATGACCTCTGAGGTCCCCTCCCAACTGCTCATCTGTCATTCCGATAAGACGCTAATTGAGTCCGCGTGGTTGCTAAGCGAATCTGCCTTCGCTGCTGACTTCGCTCGTCAAAAAAGTCGCAAGGGTCACGTCAACTCAGGACAGGCTGCGACAGTCGTAAGTACGAACCAGTGGCCGAGGGTCCAAGATTTTGATTACCTGACCACGGGGGGGGGGACGTGGCATGAAAACGGTCCCAAGTCACTTTTTTCCAGCACCGTTGTAACTTTAAACGGTCACTAAGCGGACTATAGCAAGTGCCTTTAAAAACAAGAGATGGCTGCTTTCAAAGGCACGGACCTCACGCCCCCCTTTTTTGTCTCCCTAAAGGAGTCGAAAATGTCTGGGCATGTTATAGACCAGTGTTTTCTCAACCTTGGCGACTTTAAGTCCTGTGGACTTCAACTCCCAGAATCCCCCAGCCAGCACAGCTGTGCTGGCTGGGGGATTCTGGGAGTTGAAGTCCACAGGACTTAAAGTCGCCAAGGTTGAGAAACACTGTTATAGACTGAATATTGCTGAAGCCCCGCGCACCCACTGTTCATTTTTTGAGGCTTTTTTTTCGGCCTGTTCTCAAGGCTTTCTTCGGCATGAAAAAGGCCTCAAAAACGGGCCGAAAAAGCCTCAAAAACGGGCTGAAAAAAGCCTAGAAAACAGACCTCAAAATGGGCCTGGAAAACGGGCTGAAAAAAGGCTCAAATCAAGCCTCAAAAACGGGCCCCAAAAGGTTCAAAAACGGGCCAAAAAAAATCCTCAAAAACGGGCCGAAAAAACGCTAAAAACGGGCCCAAAAAAATCCTGGAAAATGAGCCAAAAAAGCCTCAAAAATGGGACGAAAAAAGGCTGGAAAAGGCCCGAGAAAAGGGCTGAAAATGCAGTGCGTGAAGGCCGAAAACTGTTTTTGTTTTCCCTTCTAAATTTAGGTGCGTCTTATAATCGGAAAAATACGGTATATAGTTATGCAGTTGCTTTAGTCTGGCAAGATCCCGTCTACAGGCAACAAGAGGAATCGGCACTGGGAATGTTACCTAGTTGGGGTCCTGAACCCCCTGCAAGAAAGCAACCAAGCTCAAGAGACCCCACAGGCCTTTTCTTCTTCCTCCTCCTCCTCCCAACCCCCACTCCCTTCTAGCACTGAAGAAGCTACCTAGTTGGGTCTCGAAACGTCTGCAAGGAAACCCCCCCAAGCTCAGAGGGCACCAAGGACCCCTCCAATAACCATAAAGACATCTAGGGAGCTTCTCCATCATCCAGGTCACGGTTCTCGCGACAGTCACTCACGCCCTCGTGACCTCAAGACTGGATTACTACAATGCACTCTACATGGGGCAGCCCTTGAAGAGCATTCGGAGACTTCAACTCGTCCAGAACGCAGCCGCGCGAGCGATTGTGGGTTCACCTCGGTACACCCACGTTACACCTATCCTCCGCGAGCTGCACTGGCTACCGATCGGTCTCCGGATACGCTTCAAGGCGCTAGTCGTCACTTATAAAGCCCTTCATGGTATTGGACCTGGGTACTTGAGAGACCGCCTGCTGCCAATTACCTCCCACAGACCCGTTAGATCTCACAGGGTCGGCCTCCTCCGGGTTCCGTCTACCAGCCAATGCCATCTGGCTACCACCCGGGGGAGGGCCTTCTCTGTTGCAGCTCCGGCCCTTTGGAACGAACTCCCCGCGGAGATCCGGACCCTCACCTCTCTCCAGGCCTTCCGGAAAGCCGTCAAAACCTGGCTCTGCCGGCAGGCCTGGGGTTGATGAGTTCTCCTCCCCTCTCGACCTGTATGATTGTGTGATTCTTGTGTATTTTAATTACGTGTATTGTGTTTTATGTCCTGAGTCCCTCCCGGAGAAGGGCGGCATACAAATAAACTAAATCAAATCAAATCATTTCCTCCCCCAAGCGATAACTCTGGACTTCCTCGTTTTTCTTTGAAGGCCTTTCCCTTCTCATCCCAAGAAGCTTCTTCGGCTCTGACTCCCATTCGCCATCATTCTGCCGGAGCTGAAGAAGCTTCTTGGGATGAGAAGGGAAATCTCTTAAAGAAAAAACGAAAGAAAGTCCAGTTGCCTCTTGAAGGGGGGAGAAAGCATATTTGGGACAACCTTAAAAAATTAAATTGAATGGTTTTATTGTCCCCGCAGGGAGTTGGCCGTAGTGAGTTCTCTCATTCTGGATTTTTTTTTGGGGGGGGGGGGTGTCCTGCCTGCCAGGAGCCAAACCACCACTGCAGTGGTGGGATTCAGCCGGTTCGCCCCGGTCCGTGAGAACTGGTTGTTAACTTTCTGAGCAGTTTGGTGAATTGGTTGTTGGAAGAAATCACGAGGGGCAGAGAACCAGTTGTTGAATTATTTGAATCCCACCACTGCACCGCTGCCTCCCTCCCCCGGCCCGGAAATTTCCCATGGTCCCAGCTGGACGGGTGTGTGTGTGTGTCTCTGCTCACCTGGGCCACCTCATCTCGCGAATTCCACTTGACGGACAGCAACAACTTGGGCAGGGTCTCGGGGAGGTTGACGCAGTAGTGCCTGGAAAGAGAGGAGGGGGCAGCTGAAGGCGAGGGCGGGAAGGGATGGGGCGGGGGGGGCAGCCGCGGCTGCTATTGAAGCCCACTCGGTGCCTGGAACCCACCGGTGGCGCCAAAGGAAGTCCTTCTCCTGCTCTGTGATCTCCGACAGCGGATCTCGGTTGCAAATGTTACGCATCTGCTCCAATTCGCTTTCGTCCAGAGAGCTGTCGCGGGCCAGGCGGTTGCTCTGGAATTGGGTGGGGTGGGGTGGGGAGGGAGAAAGAGAAGTCAGCCCCCCTCCTCTTTACGGGTCACAGCAAGACGGAACCCGCTAGAACAGAGTTTGGCGATTTTCAGGTAGGGGACTTCAACTCCCAGAATTCCCCAGCCAGCAGCTTTACCGCCACCTCTGTCCTGGCGTTCAATCGGGATAGAGCTGGAAGGGACCTTGGAGGTCTTCTAGTCCAGCCCACGTCCCGAGAGAGCCTATACCGTTTCAGACGAGTCTCTTCTTAAAAGCCTCCAGTGATTGGAGCACTCAACATTTCTGGTGGCAGGCTGTTCCCCTGGCTAATTATCCTCCCTGTTAGGAAGCTTCTCCTCAATTCCAGGTGGCTTCTCTCCTTGGTTAGTTTCCCTCCGTTGTTTTTTGTCCTGGCGCTTTGGAGAACAGGTGGGACCGCCTCCTTCTTTGGGGCAGCCCCACAAATATTGGGATATCGTGTCTTTTTCTCTAGAGAGGCGGTTTTTCTTGTGTTTTGGTGTCCTTTAGGCCTTCGACCCCCTTCGCTGCTCTTCTCTGCCCTCTTCCCAAAGTCTCAAACCTCTTTCGGCCCGCGCCCCCCCCCCCTTACCAAGCCCACCATGCAGTAGTTCAGACCCAGCTCCCGCGACATGGCCCAGTTGGCGTGCTCCTCGATTTCGGCCGCGTCGGCAAATTTAACCGGGTGGCTGTACCAGGTGAACTCCAGTTCCAGGCACGGGGTCTCCTGTAGCAGCAGCAGCAGCAAAGCCAGAGGTCAAAGACCCCCCTCCTCCCGAAATCCAGCGACCGTCGTTACGCCCCCCCCCCCCCACTTAATACCCAAACACCCCCACACATACCCCGGCCAGCCTCGCCAGGAAGCCAGGCCCCTTGCGGGAGTCTCACCTTGTTGGGGTTGGAGCCCCCGACCCCGATGGGGTTCAACAAGTCCTCCAGGCCGTGGGGGACCGGCCACAGGTTGAGTGCCATCTTCCCGGCCACCAGAGTGTCCTTGTAGTCGAAGAGGTTGACGTTGCCCCAGGCCAGGGGGCAGTGCTCCTGCGGGGGGAGGGGGGAGAGGAGGGGGGGAGAGGGGTCAAAAGCATCTGCTGGGGTCCCCAACCAGACTCTGCAAGGTCCCTTTTTCTGCAGTGCCCGGGGGGGGGGGACGTGAAATAGGGCAGGGGTCTCCAATCATGGCCACCGTAAGAATGGTCAACTCCCAGAACTCCCCAGCCGGCTGTGCAGCTTTTAAGACGTGTGGACTTCAACGCCCAGAATTCCCCCGTCAGCCACATTAACTTTTAAGACGTGTGGACTTCAACTCCCAGAATCCCCTAGTTTGGCCGTACCGGCTGAAGAATTCTGGGAGTTGAAGTCCACAGGCCTTAAAGTTAGCAATAGCAATAGCAATAGCAGTTAGACTTATATACCGCTTCATAGGGCTTTCAGCCCTCTCTAAGCAGTTTACAGAGTCAGCATATTGCCCCCAACAATCTGGGTCCTCATTTTACCCACCTCGGAAGGATGGAAGGCTGAGTCAACCCTGAGCCGGTGAGATTTGAACCGCTGAACTGCTGATCTAGCAGTAGCCTGCAGTGCTGCATTTAACCACTGCGCCACCTTGACTCTTTTAAAGTTGCGAAGGGTGGAGACTATTGGAATAAGGGAACCCCGTAGGATTCTGGGAGTTGAAGTCTGCCCATCTGAAAATGGCCACCGTTTGGGGTAGACAGACCAAGAACCACGAACCCCCCTCCTCATCGGGGCTGGAAGGGATTCTCAATTTAGCAATAGCAATAGCAGTAGACTTATATACCGCTTCATAGGCCTTTCAGGCCTCTCTAAGCGGTTTACAGAGGGTCAGCATATTGCCCCCAACAATCTGGGTCCTCATTTTACCCACCTCGGAAGGATGGAAGGCTGAGTCAACCCTGAGCCGGTGAGATTTGAACCGCTGAACTGCTGATCTAGCAGTAGCCTGCAGTGCTGCATTTAACCACTGCGCCACTTCGGCTCAATTGTGCCCAGCCCCCCCTGCCACCCTCAGCCAGGGGTTTTCAGCACAAGATGCTCAAGGTGGCAGCTGTGACGATAAAGTCAACCACCTTGGTTCTTATGCGCAGACACCTCTGGACTTCTGCAACTCCCCGAAGCCAGCAAGTACATACAGGTAGTCCTCGTTTAGTGCCCGTTCAAAGTTACACTGAAAAAAGGGACTTAGGACCGTTTTTCACCCAGCCGTGGTGCTTGGCAACTGACTCGCATTTATGACGGTTGCAGTATCCCGGTGTGTGTGTGTGTGTGTGTGTGTGTGACGTGATCCCCTTTTGCGACCGTCTGCTGAGCAAAGTCCACGGGGAGGACAGCCGTGCGGCTCACTTAACAACGGCAGTGTTTCGCTGAACAACCGTGGCAAAGGAAGGTCGTAGAATGGGGCCAGGCTCATGTAACAACTGTCTCGCTTAGCAAGGGAAATGCTGGGCTAGTCATAAGTCGAGGACTATCCGTACCCGGGGCTGAGCTGAAGTTCCGGTCGAGGGGTGGGGGTGGGGTCCCCCACAAACACTCACCTCCTTGGCCCCCTTCCGGCCCTTGACGGAGCAGATGGAGACGCAAAGGCGAGCGGCACGCGGGAGGTCGGTCAGGTAGATGTCGTAGGAGAGCCACTCGTTCCACCTGGGAGCAAAGCGGCGGCTCCGGAGTTAGCCGGGTAGCCAGGTGTGAAACCCTCCCTCCTCCCCGTTTGGGGGTCCAGGTTGTTCCCCTTCCCCTCCTTAAGGAGACCCCCCCACCCCACCCCATTCCCAGGCTGGCCCTCCCTCCCACCCCACTTACCGAGGGTTGGAGCACGGCACCCGCTGAGTATTGACGTTATCGCAAAGGGGTTCCCCACCGTGGAAAATCCCCGTCCGGACGTAAATCTAGGAGGAAGGAAGAGCGGAATTAAAGGCTCCCCTCCAGGTAATCCTTGACTTTCAGCCATTCATTTAGTGACCGTTCACAGTTGCAACGGAGGATGACAGTTACGACCGTTGCGGTTTTCCCCATGGTCACCCAATCGAAATTCGGCTGCTTGCCAACTGACTCATCTTCATGATGGCCGCGACATCCTGTGATCAACTTTTGTTTACCTCCTGACAAGCCAAACCAATGGGGGAGCCCGATTCGTTTAACAACCGTGTTGCGACTTTAACAACGGCAGTGATTCGCTTAACAACCGGGGGCAGGAAAGGTCGTCAAACGGGGCGGAACTTGCTTAACAAATGTCTTGCTCAGCAACAGAAAGTTTGGCCTCAACTGTGGTCATAAATCGCTGACTACTTGCAGTTGTGGATTATGGGTTGTGGATTATGGGTTGTGGATTATGGGTGGTGACACCTAGCATTTCTGAAGGTAGCAAACTATGGAAGACTGACGAGGGAATGCAAGCCAGCACATCCTTTCACCCTGGTGGGCAGCAGAGGGCTACGAGAGGGAGCTTCACTCGGCTCCAGTGGGTCCCCCATTCCCTGCCCAGTTGCCGACTCAGTCTCTTGCCCTGCCGTTGAGCCGGATCAGATCAGATCGAGGACCTGTATAACTTCAGGAGGCAGCGTTCACCTGGACCCACCCACCTTGTCGATGTCCCTGATGTTGACGTTGACGTAGGTGGCGCACAGGATCTTGATGCGCAGGAGGCTGTTGATGGACCAGAGGGACTTGGTGGCCACCTCTCCGTTCACGTGGGAGGAGGTGGCCGAACGGCGGGCGTACGAGGGCAGCACGAAGACGTTGGCCGGCAGCTGGCTGTAGAGGCTCTCCTTGCTCATCAGCATCAGGTGGGGCAGGCGGCCGATGGCGATGCAGTTCCTCATGTACTGGAGGAAGAGGAGGGAGGACACCGGGTGTCACGAGGAACGGGAGACCGGGCAGCGCCAAAGAGGTCACAACGGCTTCCGCGGGGAGTTGGGCCTGGTTTGTTTACTTGTTCACCTGGCGCCTTCTGAGCACGGCGGAAGAGGGCAGAGAAACGTCTTCAGCCATCTTTACACCCCCCTCCCCCAAGGCCCCATTGCAGCGGTGAAATCTAATTTTTTTTACTACCGGTGCTGAGGGCGTGGCTTGGTGAGGCGTGGCTTGGTGGTGGGGAAATCATGTGACTTGGTGGGCGTGGCTATGTAGCCATGTAACTGGGGGATCAAAAGACAGGCCTGCTGGAGCAGGGTCAGACTAGATGACCTTCAGGTCCCTTCCAGCCCTGGATTATCCTCTGAAGCTGCGCCTAATGCCAGGTTTGTAGTCCTCCCTTCCTCTCCTTTTTCCCTCCCTCCCTCCCTTTCTTTCTCTTTCTTTCTCCCTTCTTATTCTCTCTCTTTCTCTCTCTCATACACACTTTCTTTCTTTCCTTCCTTCATTCCCTTTCTTTCTTTCTCTGTCTCCTCATCCCTCCCTCCCTTTCTTTCTCTTTCTTTCTCTTTCTTTCTCCCTTCTTTTACTTTTTTAGCATTTTTTACTACCGGTTCTGCGAACTGGTAGCATTTTTTACTACCGGTGTAGCATTTCACCCCTGGAGCAGGGATCTCCAAACATGGCCCCTTTTAAGGCTTGTGGACTTCAACTCCGCAGTAACCCGTTTACTCTCTTGCAATCCCTTCCTCTGCAATCTCGTAGGAGAAACAAAAAAAAGAACCAGGCACGGCTGGGTGAGGAATTCAAGGGGTTGAAGTCCACAGCCTTAAAGGGGCCACTGTTTGGAGACCCCTGGCTTCGAGGCTTAGGAAATACGAAAACAAAAAAAAAGTCGCACTCCCTCGACACGACCGCCGGGACTCCACCAACGCTCTCGGCCCTTCACTCGGGGGGAAAACACAGCCACGTTTTCAAAGTCTTCCAGACCTCCAGCAGGATAAAAGCTGAAAGACCTCAGGGGTGTGTGTGTTTGTGTGTGAGAGAGAGAGAGTGTGTGTGCGATTCCAGAGGGAACAGACCCGCTTCCTGGTTCCTGAGAGAGGGCCCTGTTGGATCGAGTGGACCCCGACAGCAAGAGCCCCCCACGAGTGCCGAGAAAGTCCGCCTGTAGCGTCAGGAGGAGGGAGAGGGGGTTCACCGACAAATGCACACACGACAAAAGCACGGCGACAAAACCGCGGTGAGATAACCGCGACGTCGAAATCGCGCCGACAACAGCGCGCCGACAACAGCGTGCGGACAACAGCGTGCCATCAACAAACAACGCGAAAACAAGGTAATAACCCTAACCCTAACCCTAACCCTATCCTTTACCCTTACCCTTACCCTTACCCTAATCGTGCTTTTGTGGGCGCGTTTTTGTCAGCGTGCTGTTGTGGGCGCGAATTCGACGTCGTGGTTTTCTTGCCGCGGTTTTGTCGGCGCGCTTTTGTCGGCTCACGGGGAGGGGGCTCACCTTGTACTGACTGAGGGGGTACTTCTCCAGCAAATACTCGTCGCAGCCGCAAACCTTGAGCAGGTACTTGCCCTGGTACTCCTGCACGCAGAGGCGCAGCTGTTCGGGCGAGAGGTGCATGCTGCGCGTCTTTTTCCGGATGGCCTCGGCGATCACCTGCTCGGGGAGCGCGTCGTGCGGCGTCTTGAGGGTGTATTTCTGTTTGTCGTTGTTTGGGGACACAATAACCCAAATGGTCACTATGATCCGACCTTCAGGAAGGAGGGGAAAAGCAGGACAAGCAACGGTCACTCGGGTGCGTCCGCAGGAGGCCAGGCGCGGGAGGAAACAAAATCAAGGGGAGAGGAAGCGGGACTCGTTTTTTTGAGGCGGCGCAACAGCAACGGCTCCGGGATTGTTAAGATCGCAAGCTATCCAGAGTTACCCTACGGTACGATGGGCAGGTAATACATTTTTACATCTAAGTAAACAAATTAATTAATCAACCTGGGAAGACCACAACTGATGAAAGCTTTGTCTCTTCCATCAAGGGAGTAATCAGGCTACAGGGGAGAGATTGCAGAGGAAGGGACTACAAGGGAGTAGGATTTTAGGATTTTATTTATGATTTATAGGCCGCCCTTTTCTCTGAGGGGACTCAGGGCGGCTTACAATACATGGGAAGCGGGGGTGCAAAACAAAAACATAAGACAGTGTATAAATAAAAAATAAAACAATAAAACGCAACTTTCATTCAACATTCGGGTGGGGCGAATTAGAATCTTATCCCCAGGCCTGACGGGATAGCCAGATCCTAAGGGCTGTGCGGAAGGTCTGGACGGTGGTGAGGGTGCGAATCTCCACGGGGAGGTCGTTCCAAAGGGTCGGAGCTGCTACTGAGAAGGCTCTCCTCCGGGTGGTCGCCAGTCGGCACTGACTGGTGGATGGAACTCGGAGGAGGCCTAATCTGTGCGATCTAATCGGTCGAAGGGAGGTAATCGGCAGGAGGCGGTCTCTCAACTACTCAGATCCACTACCATGGAGAGATTTATGGATAGTAAGTAGCACCTTGAAGCGCACCCGGAGATCAACAGGTAGCCAGCGCAGCTCGCGGAGGATAGGTGTTATGTGGGCGAACCGCGGTGTGCCCACAATCACTCGCGCGGCCGCATTCTGGACTAGCTGAAGTCGCCGGATGCTCTTCAAGGGCAGCCCCATGTAGAGCACATTGCAGTATTCCAGCCTAGAGATCACAAGGGCTCGAGTGACTGTTGTGAGGGCCTCCCGGTTCAGGTAGGGTCGCAACTGGCGTACCAGGCGAACCTGGGCAACTGCCCCCCTGGTCACAGCCGACAAATGATGGTCGAAAGTCAGCTGTGGGTCCAGGAGGACTCCCAAGTTGCGAACCCTGTCTGAGGGGTGAAAAATTTGACCCCCCCAGCCTGAGCGATGGAACACTGGCCAAATTATTGGGAGGAAAACACAACAGCCACTCGGTCTTGTCTGGGTTGAGTACCAGTTTGTTAGCTCTCATCCAGTTCTTAACGGCCTCAAGACCCCGGTTCATCACGTCCACCGCTTCATTGAGTTGGCACGGGGCGGACAGATACAACTGAGTATCGTCCGCATATTGGTGGTATTTTATCCCGTGCCTCCGAATGATCTCGCCCAGCGGTTTCATGTAAATGTTAAATAGTAGGGGTGATAAGACCGAACCCTGCGGCACCCCATATGTTAGGGGCCTCGGGGACGATCTCTGCCCCCCGACCAACACCGACTGCGACCTGTCCGAGAGGTAGGAGGAGAACCACTGCAAAACAGTGCCTCCCACCCCCACCTCCCGCAGTCGTCGCAGAAGGATACCATGGTCGATGGTATCGAAAGCCGCTGAGAGGTCAAGGAGAACCAGGATGGACGCATGGCCTCCATCCCTGGCTCTCCAGAGATCATCGGTCAATGCGACCAAAGCGGTTTGTGTGCTGTAACCAGGCTACAGGGGAGAGATTGCAGAGGAAGGGACTACAAGGGAGTAATCAGGCTACAGGGGAGAGATTGCAGAGGAAGGGATTACAAGGGAGGGAGAGATTGCAGAGGAAGGGATTACCTTCCCACTAAAGGCTGTCCCTATTTTTCTACCTGCATTTTTTACCTGCTTTCGAACTGCTAGGTTGGCAGAAGATGGGACAAGTAACGGGAGCTCCCTCCGTTACGCGGCACTAGGGATTTGAACCGCCAAACTTCCTGAACGACAAGCTCAACGTCTTAGCCACTGGGAACCAAGGGGAAACTGAGGCACCTTTGCTCCGCTCCCCCTGCCCTCTCCCCCTCCCCACTCACCTTTATCCAACTTGCTGTACAGGTGTTTGGGCAGGTCAGGGGTGGATTCCACGTTGGGGGGGTAGACGTACAAGGCCTGGCTCTGGGGTCCGGCCGAGCCCCTGGTCTCCACCGCTTCTCGGCACACGGAGAGAATGTTGCGCCGGAATTCCTGCACCTCGGGGTCCTTCACCAGCTCAAATTCGCAGATGGGCATCCCGATGGCAAACCCTTCGGAGCGAAAGGTTCGGATTAAAATGGATTCATTAAATTTATATATTCCCCTCCCTTTTCATTTCATTTTATTCGGAAGAGCAGTACAATACAAAATGCAGAAGGAAATAAAACGAAGGAGACCAAAGTAAAACCCCGGAAGAATATTAAAAAATAAATGGGAATTCTCTCTCTCTCTCTCTCTCCCTCTCCCTCTCTCTCTCTCTCTCTCTCTCTCTCTCTCTCTCTCTCTCTCACACACACACACACACACACACACACACACACATATATTGAGGGGAAAAATCAATTTATTGGACTCCCATCTTATGGTCGGTTTACAATACTAGGCGGAGAAAGCTAGAAAAAACCTATTGCTATTGGCTCGTCTAAACAACCGATCAAAAAGTGATGGGAAAGTTTCAGAAGATTTTAATACGTATAAAAAGAAGAAAAAGAGGAACGGGGGATTAGTAAAATGAAGTGAAGTATGTTAATCCTGGCAATGGCCACGCAGCTCATTAAGATGGGAGTGAAATATACTAATGGTATTAATTGTGCAAAATTAATTAAGTGGGACGTTTATTATATAAAAAAACCGGATTTGAAGATAGCTGCGATTTATAGGAAATAAGATGGAAATGAAATGATACAACGGGGTTTATCCCTAAAGGGAGGGGGGGAAAATGACACTGTGTATGTATAAATAAACTATGTATAAATAAACTATAAACTATAAACTATGTACATAATTTAAAAATAAACGTTGGAAAATACGGGAAGAAAATTATACGGCTAAAACTGGAAATGGGAATATAATGTGAAATAAATTATGTAGATGTGGAAATGTTAGAAGGGGGAAATCTGGACAACACTCTGTTGACAAAAGAATTTTAATTACATAAAAATGAAAACTTTTGTTTTAAAAAAAACTCTACACACAATGAAATACTGTAAAACTTTCATCTGCTCAGGATCGTAATGGAGTTTTTTTAAAATCCCGCTTTGTGGTTTTGAGTGGCCGTGTCTGTCCCGGGGGAGCAAGGGGGAAGCCGAGGACCTCCGGCCCCAAGGATGGAGATGTCCAGGGCATCACGACATCCCCGGGCAAATGATGCGAGGCTGGCATGATTGTGCCATAGCTGTACAGCTGTACATAGCACAGCGGATTGCCAGTCTCCTGTGTCCCTTGGGACGGCCGTGGGAGAAACATTAGGGGGCATCGTCTGTGGGCTTCCAGGGCAATACGAGTGGTCCTCGGCTTACGGCCATTTGTTTAGGGACTGTTCAGAGTTACAACGGCACTGAAAAAAGTGACAGGTGCGTTTTTCACAGTTTCACACTGAAAACCGTGAAAACTTTTGCCTGTTTTTTTACTTATTTTCACTGAAAAGTGAATTTTGCCAGTTTTTTAAACTTATTTTCACACTGAAAAAGTGATTTCAACTGTTTTCACTTATTTTCACATTGAAAAAGTGACACGTCCATTTTCACACTTATTTTCACACTGAAAAAGTGACACGTCCATTTTCACACTTATTTTCACACTGAAAACAGTGACCTTTGCCTGTTTTTCACTTGTTTTCACTGGGGGGGGGGAAGTGACTTTTGCCAGTTTTTAAATCTTATTTTTCACACTAAAAAAGTGAGGCCTGTTTTTCACACTTACTTTTACACTGATAAAATGACTTGCCCATTTTCACACTTATTCCACACAGGAAAATTTTACTTGCCCATTTCCCACACTTATTTTCACACTGGGAAAAAAATGGCTTGTGTCCATTTTTACACTTATTTTCACACTGAAAAATACTTTTGACTGGTTTTCACACTTATTTTTACACCGAAAGTGCATTTTGCTCCCTTTTCACACTTATTTTCACACAAAAAAGTGGCTTTTGCCCATTTTTCATCCCTTTCCCATGTGATTAGACTTCAGACCGGCTGGGCAACTGGTTCATATTTATGACGGTTGCAATGTCTCGTGATCCCCTGTTGCAACCTTCTGACAAGCAAAGTCAACGGGGAAGCCCGATTCACTTAACGATCTTAAGAACAGCACTGATTCACTGTGGCAAGAAAAGGTTCTCCTACGGAGGCAAAACTCACTTCACGACTGTCCCGCTTAGCAACCTAAATTTTGGGCGCCACCTTGGTCGTAAGTCGAGGGCTACCTGTGTCCCTTGAGGAAATGCCACTTGGGCGCAGTGTGGGTCGGTGAGGACACAACGCAGACAGTGCAAGGCTGACACTTATTCACACTCCTACTTGATCAGTTTGTGTCCTGCTCGAGACGGGGGCTGGACTAGAAGACCTCCAAGGTCCCTTCCAACCTTGTTATTCTGGACTCACCGATCTCCCGGTTGAGGATCTTCTCCTCCCGGTTCCCGACGGGCTCCACCACCTTCAGGATTGGCTGGAAGAGCCGCAAGTCACAAAGTCGCCGGGACTCGTCGAAGAATTCCTCCCGTTCGGCTTCCTGGGTCACCCCCACAAAGATGTAGGACGATTCCTCCTGCGGATGGGGGGGGACAAAAACCAAGGGGAGAAGGAATTGGGGGAGAAGGAGCCCCCTGTTCCTATGCAGGAGTCCTCGAATTACGACGATTCATTTAGCGGCTGTTTTCAGTTTCAACGGAACTGAAAAAAGCTGTCCAACGCTTGCGACCGTCGCAACATTCCCCAGGGTCAAAATTCAGATTTTTGGGAACTGACTCATCGCCCTGTCCCAGGGTCACGGGATCCCATTTTGGGACCTTCTGACCAGCAAAATCAACGGGGAAGCCTGATCCACTTAATAACCGGGCTACTAACTTATCAGCTGCAGTAATTCACTTAACAACTGCAGCAAGAATGGTCGTAAAAGGGGTGGGGGAAACTCCCAAGAAACGTCTCGCCTAACCACAGTAACTTTGGGCTCAACTGTGATCGTAAGTCGACATGAAGCCTGTATGAACTAAACAGCTGAGCAATTCACTTAACAACGGTGGCATTTTACGGTCGTAAAATGGGACAAAAGATGCTTAATGAATGTCTGATTTAGCAACAGAATTTTGGGACTTAAATAGGCCTGCAGCCATCTTTTCTTGTGGGTCTTTGGCCTGCCACACTTTCTATTATTCTATGGTGGGGAAATGGGATTGTATGGAGTTAGACGCTAGGTAGCCATAACAACATTC
This sequence comes from Thamnophis sirtalis, assembly GCF_051295495.1. NCBI lineage: Eukaryota > Metazoa > Chordata > Lepidosauria > Squamata > Natricidae > Thamnophis > Thamnophis sirtalis. Next base: position 142,416,125 of record NW_028261384.1, on the reverse strand, counting down.
TTTCTAGAAAACCAAGGTCATCTTTTATTCTTTGCACCTCTGCACCTGGATGGGTGGAAACTGCTAGCACAGAGTGGGAGATTGGGCAATGGGATGGACTTGTAGGTGTGCGGTGGGGGGAAAGATCTTGAACTTCCAACCGGGAAGCTTTCAGATTCGGGTTTCCCCAGATGTGCCAACATGGCTCTCTTCATCAATTGGGAACTTGGAGGAATCCTCTGCCTGGGACTCTGATTGGCTTTTGGATGCTATTTGGAACCCTGACAAGCCTGATCGCGTGACCACGAGGACGTTGCAACGGTTATGTGGAAAGCAAGTCCCTTTTTTCAGTACCGTTGTAACTCTGAACGGTCGCTAAACGAACAGCTGTAAGTGGAGGACCGCCTGGTCCTGCGCCTTCGTCCACAAACCGAGGGAGGGCACCATTTAGCTCCTCGGCTCCCCTCTCCTCCCATAAATTAAGCGCCCCTCCCTCCTTTCGGTTTACGGGCCGGGGGGCCTCACCTGCAGCAGGTGGAAGAGCGGATACTTCCTGGCCTCCTTGAAGAGGTCCTGCTTGATGCCGCGCAGAGTGGCCTCCCGCAGACACTCCAGGGTGACCACCATCCCGTTGGGCAGGCAGCAGTCCACCATGATGCGGGGGGGCATGAGGTGCAGCCCCCATAGCTCCCCCGAGGAAGGCCGAGGCGGCATGGCCACCAGCGGGAGGGAGGGTCTCGGCACGTTGACGGGGAGGCGGCTGGCGGTTAAAGCATCCCGGCTCACCTGGAAGGGGAGGGAAGAGGAGGAAGAGGAGGGCCGGATGAAGCCGATCTGGGTTTGGTTGGCGAGCTGCGCTAAACCATGGCTTATAACCCATCGTTGGTTGTGTCAACGCAATGAATTGGCGTGGCCTCCGTGATGAGCCTGGATCTCACCCGCCTCCATTGTGACTTTTAAGAGGAACCAGGAGTCTGTATCTCCCTTCACACCCCACAGTGGCAAAGGAGGAAGAGGAGGAGGGGCGAGGAGGAGGAAGAGCAGGAGGAGGAAGAGGAGGAGGAACAGGAAGGGGGGGAAAGGAACAAGAGAAGGAGGAAGAAAGGAGGAGGAGGAGGAGGAGGAAAGGAAGAAAAGGAAGAGGAAAAAGGAAGAAGAGGAGGAAAGGGAGAGGAAAAAAGAAGAGGAAAGGAAGAGGAAAAAAGGAGGAAAGGAGGAAAGGAAGAAGAAAAGAAGGAGGAGGAAAGGAAGAGGAGGAAAGGAAGAAGAAAAGGAAGAGGAAAAAATGAGGAAGAGGAGGAAAGAGAGGAAGTGGAAATGGAAGAGGAAGAGGAGGAGGAAAGGAAGAGGGAAAAAAGGAGGAGAAAAAGGAGGAAAGGAAGGAGGAAAGGAAGAAGAAAAGGAAGAGGAAAAAATGAGGAAGAGGAGGAAAGAGAGGAAGTGGAGGAAGTGGAAATGGAAGAGGAAGAGGAGGAGGAGGAAAGGAAGAGGAGGAAAGAGAGGATGTGGAAATGGAAGAGGAAGAGGAAGAAAGGAAGAGGAAAAAATGAAGAAGAGGAGGAAAGAGAGGAAGTGGAAATGGAAGAGGAAGAGGAGGAGGAGGAAGAGGAGAAAAGGAGGAAGGGGAGAAGGAGGAAAGGAAGAGGAGGAGTAAGAGGAGGAGGAGAAAAGGAAGAAGAGGAAGAGGAGGAAAGGAAGAGGAAAAAAGGAGGAAGAGGAGGAAAGGAAGAAGAAGAGGAGGAAGAGGAAGAGGAGGAGGAAGAGGAGGAGGAGGAAAAGGACTGTGGGGTCCTAGGTGCGAAGCTCGGCTCTTCTCTTGCAGACATCTCATTACCCAACTAGGGAACGTCCTCAGTGACAGGAGGGAGGGGGGTTGGAGGAAGAGGAACATCCAGGTACCACCCAGCTGAAGCCCCCTCCCCTCCTCCATCCGCTCACCTACCCCGGCGGAGGGCAAGGCAGGGCGCGGGGCGGTGCAGCTGCGCCAGAGAGCAGCCCTTCTCGCGAGGGGCCGGCCGGAGCCCCCTCGCCAGCCAGCCTGATCTCAGGAGCCCCCAACCGTTGTCATCTTTGTGAGTGTGGTGCAACAAGCCAGCATCAGTTGCTACGGAGACAACAGGAGATAACAAAGAAGATTCAATAAAACCAAGGCATAAAAATAAAAGATAAAAGAACTTAGAAATAGGTGGATTTCCTTAAGCGAGGCAACCCAGGGAGCTCTCGGCTGCTGTCGTTCCAGAGATACAGCTGGTCCTCGACTTACGACCAACGGAGCCCCCACATTTCCGTCGCTAAGCGAGGCAGTTGTGAAGAGGGCTGTGTCCTGTTTTACGGCGTTTCTTGCCAGAGATACAAAGGGAATGGCTACAGTGACATGGTTGTTAAGTGATGCCTTTGCTTGTCAGAAGGTCGCAAAAGGGGATCACGTAACATTCGGGACACAACGACCATCATAAATACGAATCGGTTGCTGAGCGTCTGAATTTGGGTCACGTGGGGAAAAATGGTCAGAAGTCAGAAAGTCCAGATGAAAAAGCATCTTTGGGGTGATCCGAAGTTACTTTTTTCAGTGCTGTGGTCATTTTGGTCACTAAGCGAACTGTCGTAAGTTGAGGACCGCCTGTATTGCCTTGCCAGATTCTTCATGCTTTCAGCAAAGAGCTTCCAATGTCCTCAAAAAGTTCTTTAAAAAGGTTTAGAGATGATTCTGCCCCCGAAAGGAGCTCAAAATGGAGCGGTTCAGGACAGCGACCACAGGAAACGCTTAATGACCATTTGTTATGATCTCACCAAAACCTTCCTGAAATTGACCAGTTTTCAATCCCGTTGGGAAAACCACCCATGCGCTCTGTAAATTAGACCCTTTGAGATACCTGGTCTGAGAAAGACCGGCCCCCCCAGGGATTAATTTGAGGAAGGGGTGCCAAAGAGCTCTTGCTCTGTTGGGCCCTGGGAATTAAAGGGTGGTGGGTAGAAGGCTGGACTAGAGGACCTCCAAGGTCCCTTCCCGACTCTGTTCTTCTGTTATGGGTGCTCCAACAGTGGAGGTTCTCAAGAAGGGAACTGGGCAATCATTTGTCTGAAAGGGTACGGGGGTCTCCTTCTCCTGGAGGGGGCTGGACTAAATGACCCCCAGGGTCCCTTCCCACTCTGTTCTCCTGTTAAGGGTGCCCCAACACTGGAGGTTTTCAAAAAGAGACTGGCAACTAAAGGGGGGTAGAGAAAGGGTATAGGGCCTGAAAGGGTACAGGATCTCCTGCTTCTGGAGGGGGCTGGACTAGATGACCTCCAGGGTCCCTTCCCACTCTGTTCTTCTGTGAAGGGTGCTCCAACCACTGGAGGTTTTCAAAAAGAGACTGGCAACTAAAGGGGGGGTATAGAAAGGGTATAGGGCCTGAAAGGTTACAGGATCTCCTGCTTCTGGAGGGGGTTGGACTAGATGACCTCCAGGGTCCCTTCCAACTCTGTTGTTCTGGGAAAAGGCTGGCTGGGAAAGCTCTCTCTTGTTTTCCACCCGGATCTTTGGACTTGAAAGGCACCGATGGTTCCTCTTGCTCACCCTTCCTGCTTGCAGACCCCCCCTCTCCGTCCCCCCCCCCATCTTCCCCTGGAGAGGATGCTCGAGGCAAGGAGCTTCTTCTCCTTGATGTCTGAAGGGAAGAAAACATCTGGGGCAGGGAATGAAGGGGGGGGTCCTTCCTCCCTGGCTCCTCGGCTTACGGCGGGCAGGAAACGGGAGGGGGGAGGAGGGGGGAGAAAACAGGCATTGCGGGCGAAAGAAACCCCCCTTCCCGGGGGGGGGGGTGTCAATCCTGCGATCAAGGGGGAGGGGTGGGGGGTCCAAGCCTGGGAGGGAGGCATGGGGAGGGGTGGGGGGGTCCAAGCCGTCTCCCTCCCTCCCTCCCGAGCCATCCTCCGCAGTTGGGCAAGGATTTCACCGGGGGAAGGGGGGGGGAGATGCGGGCCTGGCCGGGCCGGAAAGCTTCGCACGGCCGGTTCCCACGGATCGGGAAAGGGGGGGGGGCTTTTCCTGGGGGAGTCCAGTATACCCCCCCCCCACGGGGGTCTGGGGAGGGGATCTTCTCCATCCCCCTCCAGTCCCCGTCCTTCCCTACGGGGGGAAAGCGCAGACACGCAAGGAGGGGGAGGGAGAGAGAGACCCCCCCTAAGCGGACCCGGGATGCGTCCTGACGTGACCAGACACGCGTGTTCCCCCCTTCCCCGATGAGCAACCCCGCTACTTACTCCGGAGCAGGCGGGCAGAGGAGAGGAGAGGAGAGCGAGGGGAGGGGGCTGCCGGGGCGGCGGCGGCGGCTGCGTCACAGAGCTCGGCTCCCCCGCCGGACCCCGCGCCCGCCGCCCGGCATCGCTGCTGCCGCTGCTGCTGCTGGCTGGGCCGGGGAGGGAGGGCAAGGCAGGCCGCGGGCAGCGGAGGGTCTGGAGCCCGGGGAGGCCGGCGCCGGAGGGAGCGATGCCCGCTGACAGCCCGACCCTCCGGCTGCTGCGGACAAAGGCAGCGGCGCTCCGAAGCTTCCCGGCTCCCGCCGCCTCCGCCTCCGGGGCTGCTGCGGCACCGGGTCCCGTCCCGTCCGTCCCCCTCCCGCCCCCTTTCCCGGCAGAGCCGCTTCTGCAGGCGCCCCAGCCGGCTCCGGAGACGCCGATCGCTCGGCTGGCAGGCAGGCAGGGAGGGGGAGGAGGAGGAGGAGGGAGGGAGGAAGCCCCGCCCGGGAGGGAGGGGGTCTCCCGCAGGGAAGGGCCCCCTCCCTCTCCTGGCCTCCCCTCAAAGCGGAGGGCGCCGGGGGTCTCGCTGGCGGGGCTGTGGGAGAGCCCACGTTCAGGATGAGGGGCGGTGGGCTTGGAGACCCCCCCAAGCCCCCTCCCCCTGCTAGCCCAGGACCTTCGGCTGCCATGGGGATGGGGGGTCCTTGGGGGCTGGGCGATGCCAGCTGGCTTGAGGCTTGGTTGGGCTCCAGAGAGGGTCTTGGGGAGCCTGGGGAGTGGGAGGGCTGCCCTCGGTGTCCCCCAGCCTTCTCTGGGACCCCCCTTGGGAGGGAGGGGTCAGGCCGAATGACCACAGATGTTTTGGGGATGAAATGGGGGGGGGTTCATCCAATACAACCTATAGGGAGCCCTGCCTCTAGTCTAGGCTCAGGGCTAGTGGGGAGGGGGCAGCCCCCTGAAGACCCCTCCCCTTCCACTCTGGTTTACCAATAGCTGATAGTGAAGGAGGCTGCCAGACAGGCCGGAGGGGGCAATTGCTGCCGCCCCCCCCCCATCTGTGTGCAGCACCCACCTTTTAGTTTCAGTTTCACTTTCAAGTCCAAGTCTCTTCTCTGCCTGGGAGTTTTCCCTTTGCGGGGACTCTTCCCGCCCCAGCGCCCAGGTGCCTTTGAAAGCCTCCTCTAGCTCTGCCGCACGAGGGACTACAGGTCCCATCCTTCCCGCCCAGGGCAGGCAAAGGTCAGCCTCTGGAGTTCCATCGCTTCCAACTTCAGTGTGGTGCGTACTCTCTACACCAGTGTTTCTCAACCTTGGCAACTTGAAGATGTCCGGATTTCAACTCCCAGAATTCCCCAGCAGTGGTTAGGACAGTGTTTCTCAACCCTGTCAACTTGAAGATGTCCGGACTTCAATTCCCAGAATTCCCCAGCCAGCGAATGCTTGCCGCCCTGAATGATGTCGTTTTTATCCACGGACGGGCATTTTTACAAAATCATTCCGGCACTCCCTTCGCTCCACTTCTCTCACGGCCCCCCGAAACCCCCCCACCCCAAAAAAGAAAGTCCTCTTCCGTGTAATTTCCCTCTAAAACCACGGAAGCCCCTGGGGTCCTTGCCCGCTTTGACCAATAATCAAAAAAGAGCTTTGAGTGGGTTTTTTCCAGTCCTTCCCATTCAAAGTGTACCTTTAATCCGGTTTTATCAGCTGCTCCGGGGTGGTTGATGGGTTATTTTTAAGACTTTGTGGACTTCAACTCCCAGAATTTCCAAGCCAGATGTTTTTACCCCCCTCTCTCTCTTATTTTTCTCAGTGCTTCCTGTTCAAAATGCTGTTTTAATTCTGTTTCTTAACTGCTCCCAGAGTCTAAAGCTGTCCCAGATTGGCCCCTTTAAGGCTTCCGGACTCCAACTCCTGGCTGGGGAATTCTGGGAGTTGAAGTCCAGAAGCCTTAAAGGGGCCGAGCCTGGACTCCAGTGGTGAGGAAATCGCGTGTTTGCCTGGGTATTTTAAGGCATTTGTAAAAAAAAATAAAAAATATTTCCCAAACCATGTGAAAAATAGATGGACTGACCCCGTTTGAGCCAGCTGGCCACAAAAAAAAACAAAACCCAGCATTTCCCAACCTCGAAGTTAAAACATCCCTTTGGAATTTGCAGGCCGTGGAAAGCAACTTGTGAGTCAGCCCCCAAAAATGCGGGGGGGGGGGAACCTCAGGGAATCTTGAGTCCTTCCATCCCTTTTCTTAAAAAGCCGCCTTTATACGTGTGGAAAAAAACCCAGGAAGGGGTGAGATTTATGATCCCCCCCCAGGAATCCACCCGAAAAGACTGTGGAGCTTTTCAAGAAAAGACTGGACTTCCGTTTATCTTGGCCTAAGGGAGGGTGGCGTGGCCCTTTAAGACTTTGTGGACTTCAACTCCCAGAATCCCCCAGCCAGGAGCAGAAGCCCTTCGAAAGGGCCACGATGGGATAGAGCAGTGTTTCTCAACCTTGGTAACTTGAAGATGTCCGGACTTCAACTCCCAGAATTCCCCAGCAGTGGTTAGGACAGTGTTTCTCAACCTTGGCAACTTGAAGATGTCCGGACTTCAACTCCCAGAATTCCCCAGCAGTGGTTAGGACAGTGTTTCTCAACCTTGGCAACTTGAAGATGTCCGGACTTCAACTCCCAGAATTCCCCAGCCAGCATTCGCTGGCTGGGGAATGCTGGGAGTTGAAGTCCGGACATCTTCAAGTTACCAAGGTTGAGAAACACTGGGATAGAGGCACAAACAAAACTCCTTTAAAGAACAGAAGGAAAAATGAAAAATGTTTTGAATGGAAAGCCCCCCCCCCCCACTCCAAAAACAGCACTTTTTAAAATAAAAAAATTAAAAGCACATCGAAACAGCAGAGCTGGATGGGGAATTCTGGGAGTTGAAGTCCACAGGTCTTAAAAGTTGTCGAAGTTGGACAGCCCTGGGGGGGGGGTACAAGGCCTGGAAAAGGGGATGAGACTAGAGGATTTCCCCCCCCCCATTCCATTCCCTGGGCTTCTCTTTTCCTCTTTGCTGCCGTGAAAGTGGGGTGGGGAGAGCGCGCCCCCCCCCCAGCTGCCTGAGTGGGGGGGGGTGTCCCTCGTGGGCGAGATCCTTTGGGGCCTGTGGGAGTCAGGAAAGGCCTTTGGCCCTTCCGCCTTCTGCGGCCTTGGTGGGTGTAGCCCCCCCCCTTGCCCCCCCACCCCATGAGGCGGCTGAAACAAAAGAGGCCGGACATTCCGGTCAGACCTTGAATCCAAGCCTGCAGAGGAAGCTGCCTCACCGGATAGGATGATGGTTATGGGGGGGGATGATGATGTTATCCCAGCCACAAATGAGACAATGCCTCTCATCTGGAACTGGCTGCCCCAGTGGCTGTTTTGGGGTGGGGAGGTGGGGTGGGAGGGTCTAATAAAAACATTCTCTTGGTGTGGGGGCTTTAAAAGGTATTATGGAGCCCCCAAATCCCCGAATAAATATAGGAAAACTTGCTAAATTTCCATACTTCTGTCGTCTTTGCAAGGCAGGTAACCCAAAGGAAACGATACGCTTGGAGGAGAGATAAAAAGGGGGGGGGTTAGATTTATCAACCCTTTTAAAACCCAAAATGCCCAAAATTCAATGTGACTCATGTTTACGACGGTGGCAGTGTCTCCATGGTTAGGCGTTCCCCTTTTGCGACCTTCTGACAAACAAAGTCAAAAGTGGGGGGGAGGGGAGCTGGATTCACTTCATCGTGTGACAAACTCAACAACCGCAGGGATTCGCTTAACAGCGGTGGCGAGGAAAGTCACAGAATGGGGCAAAGCTCGCTTAACAACCGTCTCGCTTAGCAACAGCAATAGCAATAGCAGTAGACTTATATACCACTTCATAGGGCTTCCAGCCCTCTCTAAGCGGTTTACAGAGTCAGCATATCGCCCCCAACAACAATCCGGGTCCTCATTTCACCCACCTCGGAAGGATGGAAGGCTGAGTCAACCTTGAGCCGGTGAGATTTGAACCGCCGAACTGCAGAACTGCAGTCAACTGAAGTAGCCTGCAGTGCTGCATTTAACCACTGCGCCACCTTGGCTCTGTGCCGGCCTCGTTTGTGGTCGTTAAGTGGACCAGTTGTTGGTGTGAATGCTGCTTATATTCAGGCCAGGGAGCCTCTCTCTGCTTTGGGCCTTTTATGATGGGGGGGGGGGGATGAAAATCGGGGTATTGAGAGAGGCAGGGAGGACGGTCTGAATCGAAAACCGGCTTTTAATAGAGATTGGGGGGGGGGGTGAACCAGAGGGGGGGGCAGGCAGCCCCTCAGACAAGGCCCCCACCAAGAGCTCTTTCTCCAGGCAAAACAATATAAAGAGCCCCCAACTTCCCAAGTCAACCAAACTCCCAAATGAAAACTTTTGCCAGCCTGTGGGGGGAGACTCTCCTTCTTCTTCCTCTTCCTCCTCCTCCTCGGCAGAGTCAGCCGTTGGGGTTCCCCACGGCTCCCCAGCTGCGCCTTTCCCTCCAGTGGTCAGATGCCTCTGGGCCCCGGGGAGCCCCCCGGCCTGTTGGAGCGGCCTTTCTGGCTGGGCGGAGGAGGAGAGCGGGCGAAGTCGGCAGGGCTGCTGGCGGGCCCAGAGGGGCGTAGGGGGTGCCTGGCCTGAGGCGGCTGGCAGGGCGGCAGGGCGAAGGGTCTCTTGGAGCCTTGGCAGGAGGAAGAGAGGAGCCAATTAGGAGGAGGAGGGGGGGAACGGGGGTGGGGGGGCTGAGCCCCGGTTTCTCTGAGCTTCAGGGTGACCTCATAACAGCCCCCCACCCTCCACCCCCAGGCAGGCCCTGCGCTGGATCAGAAGAGCCTCCCTTGCTAAAACTCCTGCTGCTGCCACCGAAACTCCGGTCTTACAGGCGCACACAGCAAATGCATATTCATTCACTCACTCACTCACCCCATCCTCTCTCTCTTCCTCTCTCTCTCTCTCTCTCTCTCTCTCCCTCCCTCTCTCTCTCTCTCTCTCTCTCTCTCTCTCTCCCTCTCTCTTCCTCTCTCTCTCTCACCTTTCTGACTACTCTCCTGTTTTCCTGCAGCTTTGGGGGCAGTTCTCTCTGGCCGGCTCTTCTTCAACGCAGGGGAAGCATTTTCAAGTCCTCCTGACTCAAGTTTTGTGTCCCCTGTAACAAAATACACACACACACACGAGGACAGGGATCCAAAGAAATGAAATGAAATGAAAATGAAGTCCAGAATGGTATCGGGTCTCCTGCTTGGGCGAGGGAGTCGGACTAGAGAGCCTCTGGGGTCCCAGCCAACTCCCTTATTCTGTCCTGTTATTCTTTCTGTGACCCCGTGTATCCATCTCCTCAAGCCCAAAGAAAGGAACGTTACACAGGATCTCCTGTCCTGGGCAGGGGGTTGGACTAGAAGACCTCCAAAGCCCCTTCCAGGCCTAGGAGTCTATGTTCCTCCCGCATCCGAGTCTCCTCTTCTGCCAAGGGTTTCCCAGCAGCAGGGAGGCCGAAGGAGGGCAGGGCCTCACCAGAGCCAGGAGGTCAGGAGGTCCTTCGGGGAAAGGCTGCCCAGGGGCTGGTGGTGGGCAGGGGTGGCTCCTCCCCCAAGGGGAGGGGGCTTCCTAGCTTGTGGGGACTGGCTTGGTCCAAGACCACCTTCAAGTCTAGGAAACTGCCAGGACAGCGGGGATCCCCCGAAGGGCCAACGCTGTGACTTTCTTACCAACCGAGGCAGGAAATGTGGGAGAACATTTTTTTACATCTCCTCCTGGCTGCCGTTTTTATTTTATTTATTTATATTTTGCCTCTTTCTCCCTCCAGGAGCAACTTTTTATAGTGTTTTTAATCTGGGTGGGGTTGTTTTTACTTTGTCAGCCGAAGTCGGGGGTAGATGAGAGGCCGAGGGAGTGTATCAAATACACAAAGGCCCAAAGGCATCGGGGGACACAGGCCAAGGCCCAGAACGGCTGCCCCCAAAGTCTCCCCAGTCGACCCCTCTGCCCTTCTCCACCTCTGCCCCGACCCAGACTCTCTTTCCGTGCACACAGCTCATCCTGGGCCAACCCAGCCAGCCCGAGGCACGGAGGACGCTGGCAGGAATTGGGTTTGGCCGGTCCGGAGGAAAGAAGGACTCGGGGAGACATGATAGCAGCTTTCCAGTATTTGTGGGGCTTCTGCCCCAAAGGAAGTAGTGGGTGGGGTGTCAGCCTATTCTCCAAAGCACCAGAGGGCAGGAAAGGAAGCCATGGGTGTGTTTTTGAGGTACACCGAGAGCTTATGCGCTGAGGACAAATGCCTTGTGTGTCCAATCACACTTGGCCAAGAAAGAATTATATTATTGAGAAAAGAAGCAACCTTGAATTAGATGCAGATGGAGAGTTGGAAGGAACCTTGGAGGTCATCTAGTGCAACCCCCCGCCCAAGCAGGAGACCCTACACCATTTCTGACAGACCAGGCTCTTCTTGGAAGCCTCCAGTGATTAAGCCCCCCATAACCTCTGGAGGCAACGTCTGTTCCGTTGGCTCTCACAAAAATCAAGGAGACGTTTCCCAGCAGCGAGAACCATTAACCGGTGGGACAGAAGCTGCCTCCAGAACTTGGGGGTTCCCCATCACTGGAGGTTTTTAAGAAGAGCCTGGACATCCTGTGAACCCCCCTTGGTTGACCTCCAGGCGTTTTGACCCCCAGGAAGAACCGAAAGCTGCAGAGCGTCTTTGGCTTCAGGGGCAGAAAAGGGGAGGGAGAATAAAACATCTACCTTTCGTAACACCGAGGGTCTTCTTGATACTTGCATTGGGCTTCACTCCTGATATTTCACGAAGGAGCTGGAAGAGGAAGAAGAGGGTTTTGCTTGCTGGAGAGCCGAGAGCAGTTTGGCCTCCCAAAGATCCAGTCAGCAGGCAGCCGAGAAGGGCAAATGGGTGCAAAAGGAGGAGTAATACAATACAAGAGCCGAGTTGGAAGGGGCCTTGGAGGTCTTCTAGTCCAACCCCCTTGCCTAGGCAGGAAACCCTATACCGTTTCAGACAAATGGATACCCAGCCTCTTCTTAAAGACTTCCAGTGTTGGGGCTTTCACAACACTGAGTGTTTGTGCCCTCCTCAGCCTCCCGCAGGGCTGGGCTGCCGTCACGTTGCCCGCCTTAAACCTGCCTTCCTCTTGGCTCACCTTTCCTGGATCCTTGCCGGAGGTTGTGGTGTTCTTATTCCCAGCCTTCGTTCCTGGAGTCCCTTTGACCGGAGGCCTGGAGGCCGCATTATTCTGCTCTACGGTACCAGAAAGAACCACGAACAGGTGGTGAGTACCCTCAAAGGAGGGAGGGAGCCTGCTTTGTGAATTTCCGGTGTCCCATGTGGCACTCCCAACGTTACCTTTCAGGATGTTGCCTCCTTTGGGAGATTCTTTGTGCTTGAATCGGCTGTGGAACCCAAATCTCCTTATTCTCTCCTAGAGGGCAAAGGGAACGATATCGATAAGCTAATAAGAGTGAAGACACGGTTGACCTTTGCGGGTCATCTAGTCCAGTGTTTTTCAACCTTGTCAACTTGAAGATGTCTGGACTTCAACTCCCAGAATTCCCCAGCCAGCATTCGCTGGCTGGGGAATTCTGGGAGTTGAAGTCCAGACATCTTCAAGTTGACAAGGTCGAGAAACACTGTCCTAACCACTGCTGGGGAATTCTGGGAATTGAAGTCCAGACATCTTCAAGTTGACAAGGTTGAGAAACACTGTCCTAACCACTGCTGGGGAATTCTGGGAATTGAAGTCCAGACATCTTCAAGTTGACAAGGTTGAGAAACACTGTCCTAACCACTGCTGGGGAATTCTGGGAATTGAAGTCCAGACATCTTCAAGTTGCCAAGGTTGAAAAACACTGATCTAGTCTAACCCTCTGCCCTAGCAGACCCTACACCATTTTTGACAGATGGCAGCCCAGTCTCTACAAAGTCACAGAGGTGGGGGGGGGGAAAAAAACCCCTGGAGCAGCTAGCCGAGGCAGATCCCTTCCTCCTCAAGAGCCTGATCTGCTTCTGAACCCACCCATCCTTCCTCCCTGGCTGAGCCCAAGTAAGAGAAACAAGTAGGTTTCGTTTTAAAATACTCAACGTTTGCCTTCTTGTTTGAAACACGCAGGAGGTCGCCTGGGGTTACTTAATGAAGTTAATAAAGGTGGGATACATGATTTCAAACACATGTTTGTGGGAGAGAAAAGGGGGTCAGTGCAAGTCAGGCAGCGTATAAATGTAATATATTATTTTGATGGATTGCAGGGTTTGCTGGAGGCTGAGCTGGCGTTTTTGTCCACCCTGCCGCCTTTCCCAAGGACCCGAGATAGGCGGACGTAACCTTTTGATGGTGTTAGAAAGATATATAGTGACTGTCCCAACAAGTAAAGCTTCCTTTTGTCATCATCCTCACAATCCTCCTACCCTGAGGGAAATGGTAGCCCTTGCTCCTCCCCTCCTCCCCCAGAGCCACGTGAGGCAGAAGCCTTAATCACCGACCTATTTAAAATATGAGCAGCTTGCCCTGCAAGGCTGACTGCCGTATACCGAATGGGAGGATTCAGATGAGAAAATGAAAGATCTCTTCTGGGTTTTATTTGGAACAAGGCGGTTCAACCGCATTTTACTTGCTGCACCCCCTCAATTCAATGCACGGCTTAGAAATAGGAAATATAAACCAATGGATGGAATTTTGCAGATGGCCTTCTCTCCACTCTAGCCAGGCAGCCATCATAGCCATAATGAAGGAAGCAGAAATGGGTGGTTTTTAAAAAAAGGAAGGCGGGATTATTTTAACAGGCAGCCCCAAACAGAAAGCCTGGATGAGGGGAAGCCAGCAGGTGTTTTAACCAAGGGGCCTTTTCTCAGTGCTGAGTTTAAAAACCTCTCCATCTCTTTAAGAGGTGGGGTCAAATTTCACACTCACACACACACACACACACACCTGGAAAATTGCTCTGCGGCTTTTACTGTGCCTGCTCTGACTCACTGTGGATTGTGCTCTTCTGATAAGGTATATATACTATATGGCATATGGACAAATCAGATGGTGGATTGTTTTTTCCCCCCGCCTTTGTGACTCTCCCTGTCTGTCACCAGAAAAACCTCTGTCAAATCACAGGGCTGCAGCACACAGGAGGGGGGGGGGTCTCATTGGGGTCACGGGAGGCTGTCTGTCCCATTGAGGCTGCCCCCCTCTTTTCCTATTCTGTCATCATAACCCAGCCTGAATAGTTTTACTCTCCCCTGAAAAGGTGAGGAAGAGATGACGCATCTTCTGCCTTTTCTTGGACAATGTTGGGGAAAGGAGTGGGGGGAGCAGGGGGAGAGGAGACAAAGACAACGACGGGGGGTGGGGGAAAGAGGTCGCCAAAGTTTGTGGGTGCAGCTCTAACATTCTGGGTCCCTAAAAACCAAACTGCCACAAATCAGGCCTGGGACAACTAGAATACAGTGGATTGTAATGGCAGTTCGGCATCTAGATCAGTGTTTCTCAACCTTGGCAACTTTCAGTCCTGTGGACTTCAACTCCCAGAATCCCCCAGCCAGCATAGGCTGGGGGAATTCTGGGAGTTGAAGTCCACAGGACTGAAAGTCGCCAAGGTTGAGAAACACTGATCTAGATGACGGATGGCCACTGTGGACTTCAACTCCTAGAATTCTCCAGTTAAAGGGAATCGAAGTCCACAAGGCTTCAAGTGGCCATAACTTGGGGACTCCTCCTGGTCTGGATCCTGAAGAAAAGCGTGAGAATATATATGATGAGGACGGTTATTCCGGGGCGGGGGTGGTGAGAATTGCTCCGGTGAAGGCAACCTTTTTACCCGGAGTCCCATCCCACCTGGATGCTGATTTCCTCTGCTTCCTTGGCCATTTCCAGAGCCGCTTTGAGGTTCTGCTTCTCGCTTCGGCTCCTGAGCTTGGCCTGGAAGGGAAGGTTGGCATCAGGGCTGCGATTTGGGGAGGAACTGGCGACGCAGCTCCTTCCGGGAGGCCAAAGGGACCGTTTTGGCAGGAAGGAATTATTACGGCTGGCCCCCCAGGGAGGATGCTAAGCCTTCTTCATCCTTTCCTGGGGGGCTTCCCTTCTGTCCCCTGTTTGGTTCTCAGCCCCCCCAGCCCACCCCCCTGGAAATGAGGTGGCCTGGAAGGAAAGGAAGAGGGAAGGATGGGGACAGAAGCCGGCCTGGTTTCCTTTGGGCTCTCCCCTTTTTTCCCACACAGCTGGGGAAAAGCTGAGTTTACCTTAGGGAGAAATGTTGTGGCTGTTGCGACTGTTGTGTTAAAAAGGACACTCTTGAGAGAAGAATGGGTGGGTGGGTGGGTGGGTGAAGGAGTGGGCCCCAGTTCATACAAGTAGTCCTCAATTTATAACCATTTGTTTAGTCATGATTTGAAGTTACGCCAGGACTGAAAAAAGGTTTTTCATACTTACGACCATTGTGGTCACCTGATCAAAATTAAGATGTTTGGCAATTGACTCGTATTTATGACGGTTGCAGGGTCCCCTCCTGCCACCTTTTGACAAGCAAAGTCAACGAGGAAGCCAGGTTCACTTAACCACCGTGCTACTGACTTGCCAGCTGCAGCGATTCACTTAACGGCTGTGGCAAGAAAGGTCATAAAATGGAGCAAAACTAACTTTAACAACAGAAATCTGGGGCTCACTTGTGGTCGTAAGTCAAGGACTACCTGTAGAGTGCCTGCCTGCCAGGATTAATATAACGAAGCACCCAATTTGCTCGTTCCCCACCCTCTTGCAAACTCGGGGTGTGTGTGTGTGTGAAGCCTACCCCTTCTCCTTTTATAAAAGCTCCAGAGAGTTTCTTGTCAATCACTCTGGGCAGAGAGAGAGAAGGGGGGGGGGGCTGTTTTGTACCAGGACAGACTCTCAACTCATTGAGTTAAATAAAGGAAGTCATGTGACTTAAAGGGCCGGAAAGACATTCAAGGGAGTGGTCTCCCTTGAGACGGTGCCCTGGCAGCCCACCCAGAGTTACCGTTCACAGAGGGAAACCTGGGGGGAACTCTTGGTGTGCTGGGTCGGAATAAGTCAGCGGTCGTGGCTGCCCACAAAGTACAGCCGTAAGGGATTAGAAAGGAGGGCCCAGGAGGTGGAAGTGGCCTTACAGACCAAGGAATCAAAATACGCCAAGTGTTTTCATCAAAACAGGGCAGGGGGTCTCCAAACGTGGCAACGTGTGGGCTTCAGCGCCCAGAATTCTTCAGCCAGCCGTGCAGCCCACAAATTTTTACAGTTGCAAAGTTTGGAGTCACGGACCACAATTCTTTGCAACCAGCTACAGATCCGTGCAGGGAGTCACCTGCTGGGGAGGCTCAGGGAGAGGCGCCAGCTCTGTCACTTCTGTACGTGGGTTGCGATGCCACACGCACACATATGACAAAAGCCTCGGGTTTAGTGGCTTGCTTCGCAAAGAACCCCTCAAGCAAAGCCCCTCTTACCACGGCATTTCCTTCCGCCGGTGGCTCCCCGTAGTTCTTCAGCAGGGAGGCAGAGATCCAAGCGCGGGTCACGGAGTGGCCAAAGAAGGTCACGTGGTACTTGGACTAAACCGGAAGGAGAGGAGGGTCAGTGGCCATTTTGGGGAGAGGCTGCCTGTCCCAGAACGGGAGCACGAGGAAGGGGTGTGTGTGTGTCCTTGACTGGAGCGAAGATAAAATGATCTTTGCAACGAAAATAATGGAATAAGAACGAGTCTAATTGCCCAGTTCCCCTGCCCAGACACTGCTTGCCTGTCCCCGCTGTGGGGGGGGAAACGCGAATCTCCTTTTGGAAAGGGGGCACTTGCCTGGCACCCACTCCTCCATTTGCCTTTGGGGCCATTTCATTGGCCTCTGGCTGCCTTCCATTTTTTATTCATTCACCCTTAGCTGTTTGCAGCTGGGCTTGCGGCACCCACCCACCTTTTCCAAGGAATCCCCACTAGACAGAACTCTTCTCCTGCGGGGCCCCGATTGTCATGTGTGACCACATGTGTGGTGGGGCATATGTGTGTACAGAGAAACACGGCACGGGTGCAAATACAATACTTAACAGGAAGTGAGTCTGCCTGGGAAGAAAACAGGAAGTACTCTCCAATGTCGGGGTCGGCTTCTATGATTCCTGGCCACCTAAGAACAGAGGCAGGAAGGAGAGCAGAAAACATTGAGCTGTGAGGATCCCCGGTCAAGTTTTAGTTCATTAATTAAATTCATTTTTTTTTTCTCTCTCTAACAAAAGAAAAACGTTTTCCCTTCTTTGTCTGGAAAATCTCGAAAGCACCAGGGTGGAAATTTCACATGAAGTCATAATTTGCCTGCAAAAACTGGCTCCCTTCTTAGAGGAGAGGGCGACAGAGAACGTCAGGCTGGCTTCTGCACCAGGCAGATAACTGCGTTACACGCAGCAAAGCTTACGGCAGGTGGTCCTCGACTTATAACAGTTCATTTAGGGACCGCTCAAAGTTACAGCGGCCCTGAAAAAAGTGATTTTACGCTTAATGACGGTTGTAGCATCCCCATGGTCAAATATTCTGAGTCATGTTATGTCCTGGGGGGGGTCACATGATCCCCTTTTCTGAGCAGCAAAATTAACGGGGGGAAGCCAGATTCACTTAGCAACCGTGTTACCCACTTAACAACTGCAGCGATTCGCTTAACCCTTGTGGCAAGAACGTTTGGGAAATGGGGCAAAATTCACTTAAGTGCCTCGCTTTCCAACAGAAATTTGGGGGGAAGAACGGTGGTGGCAAGTCGAGGTCTGCCTGTAAGGATCAAGAAGAACCGAAGTCTTGATTCAGAGCTGTCATTCCATCAACTTTTTAAAGAGAAGGTCGAATGCAGGCGGTGTTGATACAAAACACTCAACCGGCTCCGCCAGCAGCTGCGGTTCTCCAACCGGCAAAGCCTCAGTGTTCCCCTTGGCTACCTTGGTTTCTGTTGTGGTTGCTGGGGCTGTTGTGCAAATCCAGCCTGTTTGTCAAGTTTGATCTAGTCCACGAAGGCAGGAAACGGATTAAATCCAGCCAGCGAGTCAAGTACGTTGCACGAGCCCCAAAGACTCTGGGAGACATTTCTTCAAACCACAGTTTCATACGCCAGTCGCTTTTTGCGGTGCACCACAATCACACCTTTGCGGCAGCACTGGACATCCCCGTCTCTTCCCCGCTGGAGCCATGGGGGGGGGAGCCAGGTGGAAACCCCCTCTGCTTCGGAAGCTCTGGGGGAATCCGGCTCCCCCTACTTGCCCCACAGGATGGGGAAGGAGGAGGGAGGAGGAGGAAGAGGAGAGCTCAACGCCACATCATCACCTTCAGCTGGTTCAAGAAAAATAACGTAGTCCTCGACTTACAACAGTTCGTTTAGTGACTGTTCAGAGTTACAATGGCATTGAAGAAAGCGACTTATGATGTTTTTTTCCCCCCACACTTCTGACCATTGCAGCATCTCCGTGGTCATGTGATCAAAACCAAGACGATTGGGAACTGAATCGTATTTATGATAGAATAACGGGAGTTGGAAGGGGCCTTAAGAGGTCTTCTAGTCCAACCCCCCGCTCAAGCAGGAGACAATTGCAGGCTAATGGCTGCCCGGTCTCTTCTTAAAAATCTCCAGTGATGACAGCAACCCCAACTTCTGGAGGCAACTTCTGTCTCACTGGTTAATTGTCCTCCTTGGCAGGAAATCCCTTCTCAGTTCTAGGTTGCTTCTCCCCAACCGTTGCTTCTATTTCCTGCCCTCTGGTGCTTTGGAGAATAGGCGGAGCCCCCCTTCTTCTTTGGGGCAGCCCCTCAAATACTGGAAGGTGCTACCACGTCCCCCCTAGTTCTTCTCTTCTTTAGGACTAGACATGCCCAGTGGCAAAGCCCCAGAGACACCTGATTCCCTCTTGTCACCGTCCAACAAGCAAAGCCAATGGGGAAGCTGGACTCACCTAACAGCCGCGTTATGACTGAACAACTGCAATAGCAATTTAGCAATAGCAAGAGCAGTTAGACTTATATACCGCTTCATAGTGCTTTTACAGCCCTCTCTAAGCGGTTTACAGAGTCAGCATATCGCCCCCAACAACAATCCGGGTCCTCATTTCACCCACCTCGGAAGGATGGAAGGCTGAGTCAACCTTGAGCCGGTGAGATTTGAACCGCCGAACTGCTAAACTAGCAGTCAGCTGAAGTAGCCTGCAGCGCTGCATTTAACCTCAGCTCCTTGAACTGTGAACTAAGAACTGTGAACTAAGAACTGTGGCAAGAAAAGTCGTAAGAGGGGACAAACTCACTGAAAAACTGCTCTGTTTAACGATAGAGCCAAGGTGGCGCAGTGGTTAAATGCAGCACTGCAGGCTACTGCTAGATCAGCAGGTCAGCGGTTCAAATCTCACTGGCTCAGGGTTGACTCAGCCTTCCATCCTTCCGAGGTGGGTAAAATGAGGACCCAGATTGTTGGGGGCAATATGCTGACTCTCTGTAAACCGCTTAGAGAGGCCTGAAAGGCCTATGAAGCGGTATATAAGTCTACTGCTATTGCTATTGCTATTGCTATTGCTATTGATAGAAATGTTGGGTTCGGTGGTGGTCGTAAGTTGAGGACTACCTGTTCTTGGACCAGGAGCCATTGCCACAGGAAAGAACTTTCCGGGGGGGGGGGGGAATGCAACTTTACTAAATAGGTGTGTGTGTGTGGGGGGGTTCATCTCTGAGAAAATTGCAGGGGAGCAAAGCCAGCAGTCCTGGAATCTGAAGGTGGGAGTGGCCATTATAATTTTGAATTTCCAGAAGGTTTAACCGATGCAATAGCAATAGCAATAGCAGTGGACTTATATACCGCTTCATAGGCCTTTCAGGCCTCTCTAAGCAGTTTACAGAGAGTCAGCATATTGCCCCCAACAATCTGGGTCCTCATTTTACCCACCTCGGAAGGATGGAAGGCTGAGTCAACCCTGAGCCGGTGAGATTTGAACCGCTGACCTGCTGATCTAGCAGTAGCCTGCAGTGCTGCTTTTAACCACTGCGCCACCTTGGCTCAGTGGTTAAATGCCACTAGAGGAGCCAGTCCTGCCCTGAAGAGCTTTGCCCTTAGCGTTAGGGACTTAAAAATCAGAGCCATGAACATGAACATGAACCAGAGTCTTATATGGATTTTTGCTCCAAAAGACACGTCAGGGAAACACAGAAGCTCTTTCGTGCAATTCAGATACATGAGACAGAGCTTTGCAAGGGAAAGCGGAGGAGGAGCGTCTCTAGGCCGCTCCCCCCCCTTTCTAGGGGGCCCCAGGAGCCCCATTTCTGGCTAGCCCCCGCCAGAAGAGCCGCAGCTGCTGCATTGGCCAAGGTCACTGCAAGGGAACGTGGCCGCTGGGCCTCTCCGTCTCAAGAAAGGGACGGGCTGTTGAACAGGCCCCGCAGGAGGAGGGGCCGAGACAGGTGGGAGTTTTGGGAAAATTCAAGGTCAGGCGGCCTTTTTTAAAAAAAAAAGGAAGAAGCGGAGAGACTTTTCACAACGGTGGTGCAGCGTGCACACACACACTCACACACCACACACGGCAACCAAATGGGAGGGGAAAAGAGAGAGAGGAAGGGGCTGTAGGTTCCAGTGGCTGCTGATTTCAAACTCGTAAGTGTAAAACTTCCTGAGATTAGGGCCATAATTTCTCCATGCCTGTAGATTTGATGCGGAGAAAAGAAACACATTCTCTCTCCTTGCTAATTCAGGGGCCTTTCCTCCACCCTACCCTGACAGTACCTTGGTGCTCTGCCTATTCCCTAGTCCAGTGTTTCTCAACCTTGGTGACTTTAAGTCCTGTGGACTTCAAACTCCCAGAATTCCCCCAGCCAGCATAGCTGGCTGGGGAATTCTGGGAGTTGAAGTCCACAGGACTTAAAGTCGCCAAGGTTGAGAAACACTGCCGTAGTCAATTCCTCAACCCACTGTTGTCAGGGAGCCTGGTCAATTTCATAATCCATCCGGAGGATGCCAAAATAAACCTCCATTGCTTACCGAAGGCTTTCCCCAGGCAGGATCCCCCCCTGCCACACACACACACCGGTAGAAAAGACAAGGCAAGAGGCTGGCATTCAGCACTGTGGAGAAACCACAATTCCCTTGAAATATTTGTCACAGAAAACACACCACGCACCAAGATGGTTGAGGGACCAAGAGCACCAAGAGGGTGGCTTGGAGCGTGAGTTGTGCCACAGCGGTGGCACAATGAAAGTGGGAAAAACCCCAGCTGGATGTGCCTTGGAACAAGCAGCCGGAGGGGTATCCTGTGCTCTGTCTAACCCCCCCCCTCCCAATAACCTAGAACAGGGAAGCCCCTCTGGGTGCAGCGTTTGTGCCCTCACATGACCAAGAGGTACATGTACATGCCTTAATTTATAAAAGTCCACATTGCCATGTGCATCCTTCCTTTCTGGACTTGGTCTTTGGAATTACTTCTCCTGTATTTAGGAATCGGGCACGGCTAGTGAAAAGAAGGGCTAGGGGGGGGGACAGGGTAGCAATCTTCCGATATTTGAGGGGCTGCCCCAAAGAAGAGGGGGGCCTCAAATTATTACCCAAACCGCCTGAAGGCAGGAGAAGACGCAACGGATGGAAACTAATCAAGGAGAGAAGCAACTTGGGACTAAGGAGAAGTTTCCTAACAGGGGGAACCAATTGGAACAACTTGCCTCCATCCAACACTGGAGGTTTTCAAGAAGAGACTGGACAGACATTTGACCAGGATGGAATGAAGGTCTCCTGCCTTGAGAGTCCCTGGGGGGGTTGGACTAGAAGACCTCCAAGGTCCCTTCCACCTCTGCTATTCTGCTATTCAGTCTAAATAATGACGGTTAGCATGTCAGAACTCAGTTGGTGTTGGAGGGGGGAGACGGGTGGATGTTTCTGCCTACCAGGGGTATCCGTATTGCTTGGCCCACACGATGGTCCCTGGGAAATAGACGGCATAGACCACTTCGTCTTCGGCGCCCGACCAGGTCTCCTCGGGGACACTGCAGCTGTTGTACTGAAGGTCTGCAAGGGGAAATGAAATTGAGCCTGATCAAAGGACTCCCTTATGCTCAGCTCCGCTGCCAGGAGGGATCCCAGGGACACATCGGGGCAGTTTCTCTGGCAGCCATGTGGCCTCTTCCTGTCCTGCTTTTCTTCCCCGGCCTGGACCTACAGCCCTGGGATTTCCTGGTGGTCTCTCATCCCAGTTCTAACCCAGTCCAGCCGTAGCCAGCAAGGCCAGCTGAACGTTGGGCAAATGTATGGGCATTTCTCTTTCAGCCTGGAGTTAACAGATGAACAGAGTCGGAAGGGACCTTGGAGGTCTTCTAGTCCAACTCCCTGCTGACGCAGGAGACCCTCGACCACTTCAAACAAACGGTTGTCCAACCTCTTGAGCTTAACCCACAATAACATCTGAAGTCCTCCCACTGATTGATGGTTCTTACTGTCATTGATGGTTCTTACTGTCAGAAAATCCCTCCTTAGCTCATTTCTCTCCCCTTCCTCCTGTCTTGAATCCTCCTCAGTCAGAGCTCTGGGTTGTGGTCAGCCGCCCTGGGCTGCCTGGAGAGCAATGAAGAGGCTCTTTTCTCCCAGATTCAGCCAAAGCCCCGGAATGACGTCTCTCTCCGGGCCTTACCCTTATTTAAGAAGAGTCAACATGCTAGATGCCCTTCGGCCCCCTCTGCGAGGTTTGCAAGCTTCAAATCTTCTGAAACAAGATTACTGGGGACTGAATCAGGACAGCCAGCCATGTGCCTCGTCCCTGGGGGGCTCGGAAGAGCAGACGAACGGACTTGAAAAGGGCCTTGGAGGTCTTCTAGTCCAACCCCCTGCTCAAGAAGGAGACCCTGTACCAGGGATGGCGAACCTTTTCAGCACCGAGTACCCAAACCAGAATGCGTGCGTGTGCGCGCGCGCTGGTGCACCGGAAACCCGAAGACCAGCTTGCCGGTGTGGGTTTCCGGCACTCCAGCACGCATGAAAATCAACTGGCCAGCGCACATGTGCACGCCGAAAAACCGAAGACCAGGGGGCCAGCACATGCATGCACACCAGCCAGCTGGTCTCTGGCGCTCCGGCACACCTGAAGACTGGCATGCATTCCCACAGAGAGGGCTCCGCATGCCACCTCTGGCACAAAGGTTCACCATCACAGCCCTAAACCATTCTGGACAAATGGTTGTCCGATCTCTTCTTGAAAACCTCCACCCACAACCTCTGGAGGAGAGTTTCCCGCTTGTGGCGCAGTGGTTAAATACAGCACTGCAGGCTACTGCTAGATCAGCAGGTCAGCGGTTCAAATCTCACCGGCTCAGGGTTGACTCAGCCTTCCATCCTTCCGAGGTGGGTAAAATGAGGACCCAGATTGTTGGGGGCAATATGCTGACTCTCTGTAAACCGCTTAGAGAGGCCTGAAAGGCCTATGAAGCGGTATATAAGTCTACTGCTATATTGCTATTGCTATTATTGTCCACGATCAGAGATACTCAGCCGAAAAAAAAAGGTTTTCGCTTAGTTGAAAGAAAGGAAGCCTCCCCCCCCAGCCCCCCCCGAGCCCCTCTTGGTCCCCCAGCCCCACCCAGAGGCTTGTCATTTCTCCTCCTCTACCTGGATTCTGGCTGCAGGACCAGTCCTCGGGCAGGGCTGACGGATCCACATTGCTGCTGAGCCGCCGCCACTTCTCACAGCTGGGGTAAGAACACTGGACCCAAGCGGTACAGCAGCCTAGGGCCAGAAGAGGGTCAGGAAACGGGTCGGCCATAATCCGAAAAGAAATGGATGTGCCAGGCAGCTGTTCAACCCCGGGAAGAAAAACTCCCCTTTGCTGGAATTGGGGCTGGGCGGCCACCTGTCAGGGATGTTGCAATAAGAAGATTCCTGCCCCGGGGCAGGAGGTCAGATGAGATGGTCCTCATCCCTGGGCTCTCTTTCACCACCTGCAACCCTATTTTTTTCCCCTCTCTCTGTAAGCATCACCTGCCCTCTTCCTCTTCCTCATCTTTGTAGGTTGCTTTATTTATATGCATCTATTTTTTTTCTCAGTTGGAGGTTCTGTCACATAATTATCCTATGCGAGGCCTCCTTTTTATGCTTCCTATTACTCAGGCTCCCCACCCTCCTCTCTCTGACAAGATAATAACTTTCACTCTTTCTGAGCAGCTTTCTCTTCTTTCCACTTTCATTCCTTCTGTGGAGGCATTAATTACTGTAATTGTCTTCTCTCTTTTCAAAGAGAAGTTATAGTTTCTCTCCTTTGTGGTTCTACTTTTACTCCAGTTCCCTCCACTCCTTTCATGCCCACCTTCCTCTCCCTCCCTCCCTCCTTCTTTCCCTTTCTTCCTCCCTCCCTCCCTTCCTTTTCTCCTTTCCTTTCTTCCTCCCTCCCTTCCTTCTCTCCCTCCCTCTTTTCCTTTCCTTCCAGCTTCTTTAATTAAATTATGCCATGGTCCTTTCTATGCTGCCACTGTTTGTATTCCCCAGGACCTCCAGAGCACCTTCAAGCCAGCCTCCAATACGGGCAACCTCAAGCACAGAGGACACCTTAGGAGGTGGTGGGCTGACCCTCCAGCTAACTTACTGAGGGTGCAGGAACCCACCCACCCCCCGGAATCCCTCTGCCCCATCTATGGGCTTATTTATTGGGCGTACTTTTCAAACCAAGTGTTTGCAACAGAGGACAGGAAGGCTACTAAACCACCAAGGACCCAGCCCAAGAGGTCAGGCAGAGCAAGAATTTCTGTTAATGAGCGACGGACCGGTTTGAATCCAGTCCCTCCTGGAAACCGTGGCTCAGTGAGTTCAGTTTGTGGAGCCACCCAGGAATCGACTCTCTCCCTGGGATCGCAGGTGTCTGGATCTACTCCAGCAACAGGCACCCCTGGAACTCCCTCCCGTTCTCTACAGCAGTGTTTCCCAACCTTGGCAATCTGAAGATGTCCGGACTTCAACTCCCAGAATTCCCCAGCCAGCATTCGCTGGCTGGGGAATTCTGGGAGTTGAAGTCCGGACATCTTCAAGTTGCTAAGGTTGGGAAACACTGCTCTACAGAGCTGAAACCCAGCCTGGCTACCAGGCGTCACTG
Source organism: Thamnophis sirtalis (assembly GCF_051295495.1). Taxonomy (NCBI): domain Eukaryota; kingdom Metazoa; phylum Chordata; class Lepidosauria; order Squamata; family Natricidae; genus Thamnophis; species Thamnophis sirtalis. The sequence continues at coordinate 142,391,843 of NW_028261384.1, read as the reverse complement.
GTGGCATCTGCCCAACCCCTTCCCCTTTGCCCACCCCTCCCCCCTCCCCGAAGTCCTCCTGGAACAGAGGCAGAGTTCAGCTCACGGCCGCTGCTGCCACTTCCTCCATCCTCCTCCTCCTCCTCTTCTGGCGCTTCCTCTGGGTCAGTGACGTCTTGGGCGTCGCCTTCAGCTGCTTTCTTGGGCTCTCCTTTCCGGCTTTCCTTACACCCTGCATTGTTTGCTGCCGCTTTCTCATCTGCCAGGAGACAAAGAAAAACACGTATTTTGCCTTGTGTGTGTGTGTGTTTTCCCTCTCTCTCTCTCTCTCTCATTCTCTCTCTCTCTCTCTCTCTCTCTCTCATTCTCTCTCTCTCTCTCTCTCTCTCTCTCATTCTCTCTCTCTCTCCCTCCCTCCCTCTCTCAGAAGAGTGATGTGAGAGAGCAATAAGAGCCCTGTTGGACTGGAAGAGGAAACGGGGAGCCTTGTTTTGAAGCCCTGGAAATAACGTAGATGTCGATTTTGCCCCCCCCCCCCCCCCCGGTCTCTCTGCTCTCTTTCCCTGGCCAGACTTCCATCCACGGCCACAAAACTCTGGCCCACAAAGCCGCACTCACACGGCCCCTTTTCCCTGCCAGCAGAAGTCTGTCACCCTGCGTGTTTTGCTTTGTGTTTTCATGAAACCTACTCAGCTTTTTTCCACCCTGATTGGCGCCAGATTTGCTCTGCTTCTTCGCTTTGATCTGCTGTTCTTTCTGCCCCACTTCTGAAAGCGCCACTTTGGTTTTCTCCCGCCGGTCACTCCTCTCCGCAGGTAGAAAGGCCTCCGCCGATGTCTCCCTGAGAAAACCACAGGCGGTGAATCCCCCCCTTCTTGCAAAAGGCTGAAAAAAAGCTACACCTGGCTGCTGTGGAGATAAGAAAGTTAGGACCCGTCTCACTTGCGAGGTGACTAACAAGCATGTCCTGGGGCCAGTAACACCAGGCATGTCCCGGGAAATCATGAAACTGCGTCTTGCCCATGTCGTGCGGGGGAATTCACTGGAGAAAACAGTTAGGTTGGGAAGAGGGAGCGGTAGCAATAGCAATAGCAATAGCAGTAGACTTATATACCGCTTCATAGGCCTTTCAGGTCTCTCTAAGCGGTTTACAGAGTCAGCATATCGCCCCCAACAACAATCCGGGTCCTCATTTCACCCACCTCGGAAGGATGGAAGGCTGAGTCAACCCTGAGCCGGTGAGATTTGAACCGCTGACCTGCTGATCTAGCAGTAGCCTGCAGTGCTGCATTTAACCACTGCGCCACCTTGGCTCTTTGCATTTAACCACTGCGCCACCTTGGTAAAAGGAAACCAGGCCGCCAAAGAACCCGGTGGCTGGACACCATCAAAGCTGACCCCAAGCAGAGCATGGAAAGACTCAAAGGAGCAGCAGAAGATGGGGAGAGGTGAAGAGACCCCTCGGGGCCAGAGAATCGCCAAGAGTCGGACACGGCTGAGCGGATGACATCGTCAACATTATCGTGCACTTAAGAGAGGCAGAATGATGTCGAGGCCAAACTGGGGATTACAGCCAGGGACAGTTTTCCCAGGATGACTGCCTGGATGACTTTTGTCCATCCCTTAGCCTCCCTCGTGACATTATTACTGAGGGTGACTGGAGGAAGGAGGGCTGTGGCAGGTCAACCTCGGCATCGGGAAGAAAGATGGATATATGAATATAATAACTAAGCAAAGGGGACAATCCTCCATTTTTCTGATCCACTTCTCAATAAAAGCTGCTCTGAACGTACAGGTTCCCCTGACATTCCCCTCATTTGGAGCGAAGGAGTGATCCTTTGATTCTGTCTGATCCAGAGGATGGCTACACGCTTGGGGAACAAAGGAAATGCATGTTTCTGAAGTCAGGTTGACTTCTTTAGAAAAAAAAGTCTATGGGAGAGAGAAGGGGGTCACTTAATATGCCACATGAAATAAATAACTACATTATGGTTTAGGTTGATGGCCAGGTTCACACAATAGGTTAGGACAATACCTGAGCATGCCAAACCATAAAGTCTTCGATGTCTCCTTCATTATTTTCTTTAGTCTGGAAGTTTTAATGATACCAGCACAAAAGCTCCCTGGATCCTTGCATGAAATACACCATCTTGAGGGCAGTGCTGCCCAATGGCTAAACAATCTAGATAGCCAGTCCTAGGTTTGGCTACCCCAGTAACTGCTCATACTTCATTTAATTTTTTTCATCACTCGGGCTGTCGGCTTTTGAAATGGTTCACTGCACTGATGTTTTATGTTTTGATACACATTTTACATGCTGCTATTGTGAGTTTTTATGCAGTAACGTAGCGTTCTGTTACACCATGCAAAATAAAGAAATAAGGGGGCACAAGAGGTATCGACCATTGGAGAAGGTGGGAATTCAGTAAATGCAATTTTTTTTTTAAATTGTCCAACCGCATTTTACTAGTCCAACATGTTGGGGGGATCCCAGACCTAGGAAGAGGGGGTCAACCTCTTCCCCAAAGCACCAGAGGATAAGACAAGAAACAAGGAGAGAAGCAACGTGGAATCAAGGGGGAATTTTCTGACAGTCAGAGCAATTAACCAGTGGGACGGCTTCCCTCCAGAAGTTGTGGGTGCTCCAGCACTGGAGGTTTTTAAGGAGACCCTTTGTCTGAAATGATATACGGTCTCCTGCTTGAGCAGGGGTTGGGCTAGAAGACCTCCAAGGTTCCCTTCCAACTCTATTCTGAATTGAAAGATTCCCCAGACTTGGTTACCAGCATTTTCAATCTTGTTTTATGAAATGAAAGTTACCTGCAATAATCCCAACTGAGGTTAATTACATGCGGAGCAAAGGTTAAGAACATTTTCCCATTCGAAACTAAGAAACAGCAACTGCCGGTTCTGATCCTAATTTCTTTCCCATCCTCCAGGCTGCAACCATCAGCCGCTCAAGTCTGCCACCTCCATTGTGTGTACTTGGGCGCCACTGTCGGGCCACAAGAGGATGCGCACTCATCCCCACGCCACTGTGTTGCTTTCCTAAGTGCTACCTAGAGCAGTGTTTCTCAACCTTGGCAACTTGAAGATGTCCGGACTTCAACTCCTAGAATTCCCCAGCCAGCATTCGCTGGCTGGGGAATTCTGGGAGTTGAAGTCCGGACATCTTCAAGTGGACAAGGTTGAGAAACACTGTCCTAACCACTGCTGGGGAATTCTGGGAGTTGAAGTCCGGACATCTTCAAGTGGACAAGGTTGAGAAACACTGTCCTAACCACTGCTGGGGAATTCTGGGAGTTGAAGTCCGGACATCTTCAAGTGGACAAGGTTGAGAAACACTGTCCTAACCACTGCTGGGGAATTCTGGGAATTGAAGTCCAGACATCTTCAAGTTGACAAGGTTGAGAAACACTGTCCTAACCACTGCTGGGGAATTCTGGGAATTGAAGTCCAGACATCTTCAAGTTGACAAGGTTGAGAAACACTGTCCTAACCACTGCTTGGGAATTCTGGGAATTGAAGTCCAGACATCTTCAAGTGGCCAAGATTGAGAAACACTGACCTAGAGGTCAGGGGTCACCAACCACCACCACCATCCCGGTCCGTGGACCAGGACCAGGACCAGGACCAGTCCGCTGCATGCCAGGAACCGAGTCACGCAAACAAGCAAAGCCCCATCGGAGGGATGCAGGCAGCACCCAAAACCTCATGTTTGGTCCACAGAAAAACCTCTCTCCACGGAACCGGTCCCCTGGTGCACCAAAGGTTGGGTCCACTGAGCTAGAGGTCAGGGAGGCTGTTGGGGTTTCCTCAGAGTTGAAGCTTCTTCTCCTTTGTAAGAGTGAGTGAAAAAAAAATACAAAATTTAGAGTTTCCTTCCAAATTTTGCCCCTCTCTGAAAGACAGTCACAAATGCCTCAAATAAGGTGGAAAAATGAAAAAAAAAAAAAACCACGTTCTTTCTCTCCTTGCGTGAAAACACTTGATGGGGGGATGTCCCCGTGGCTTGACTACGAGTTGAGAAAGGCTCGTGTGAAAATGCCTGAGGTGGCCTGTGATTATGATTATGCCGGAATAACGGACTCAGGGTGGAACTCAGCCTTTCTACCCCAATTTCATTTCTGCTTCCTTCGTTTTTCTCCCCTCTGCCAAAGGAGACCGTTTTCTGCCCTTTTAAACCACTCTTGGTCAAATGATCAGCTTCTGAGACGGAAGAGAGGAGAGTTGGAAGGGACCTTGGAGGTCTTCTAGGCCAACCCCCTGCCCAATCTCTTTTTATACTGTGTGAAATTCGGTGCCTTTTGCATGTTACTGGAGCGTTCGGTGCAGATGGCACCACGTTTTCTGTTTCCTTATTCTCATAGCAACATTTGAGTGGCGCGGTGGCCTAGAGGGGGAGCTCTCGCCTCACAATCAGGAGGCTGTGAGTTTGATCCTAGGTAGAGGCAGATATTTCACTCTCTCTCGACACCATGAGAATGTATATCTGCTGAACAAAACTCTGCCCTGGCGACAGGAAGGGCATCCGGCCAGTAAACACTCGGCTAGCTTCATTCAGTTGCCCAGACTCCACCCGGCAAGGGATTGTGTGGTTCTTAAAAGGAGGTGATGTTGATACCAACGTTTCTGGGGCTTTGGGAGGACAAGAAAAGGCCCATCACTTTGGTTCTGCTGCCGTTCTGCTTGATTCTGCTAATTTAATGCTTTCGTTACATTCTGCAGCCGTTAAATGACAAGAGCTCAGAAGCAGCAGAATGTTTGAGGAAAAGGAATGGGTTGTTTTGTTTTGAGTCGAAATAATATATTCCAAAATCAGTTCTACAGCAGATGGCAGGACTGTAGTCGACCTTGGCTGATCTTGGAAAGCTGCGGAGGGCTGGTTGTTACTGTACTTGGATGCGAGACCACAAGGAAGTTCTGGGGGGGCCGTAGGATGGGCTGGGGGAAATAAAATCCCCAGAAAGAAGCCGGTGGAACAATCTCGGCTTTGTTGCCAAGAAAACCACAACGGGCATGAAGGGACAGGAAGCGGAGGCTTCCGTCCAGGCAGGGAATTCCACTTGGCTTATTAAAAGTGATGTTGCGTTGCTCACCTTCTCGAATGCCGACCTTCAGCAGTCTGTGCCGGAACAAGCCTCTCCCGAAGCTTCTCTAGGAATGACAAGGAAACATCTGTGTGAAGCTCCAGGAGCCAAGTTTCAAAGATGAAAAATAAGTTTAAACGGGGAAAGGCGGAATTTGTTTGATTTGAAGGCTTATTATTAAGCTTAGTGACTGCTTTGTTTTTAGTTACTGCTATTTATTGGGCTTTTACAATGCTTCTCACTACTAAAAAGCATATAAGTGCAGTACAGATAGTTCTCGACTTACAACTACAATTGTGCCCAAAATTTCTGTGGCTGAGACCATTGTTAAACGAGTTTTGCCCCGTTTTATGACTTTTTCTCGTCACAGTTGTTCAGTGAATCACTACAGTTGTTGAGTTACAGGTTTTTTTTAAGTGAATCTGGTTCTCAGCGGTTCTAATCTCACCGGCTCAGGGTTGACTCAGCCTTCCATCCTTCCGAGGTGGGTGAAATGAGGACCCAGACTGTGGGGGCAATATATTCTGACTCTGTAAACCGCTTAGAGAGGGCTGAAAGCCCTATGAAGCGGTATATAAGTCTAACTGCTGTTGCTATTGGTTCCCTATTGACATTGCAGGCAGAAGGCCGTCATAAATATTGAATCAGTTTCCAAGCGTCCGAGTTTTGATCATGTGACCACAGATTCAACGTACCTGTGCTTTCTTGGGGAGATTTCTTTCGGAGTACACTTTGGACAATCTCTTCAAATTGTGCATCGGTGAGACACCCCTTTTCCTATGAAAAAGATGAAAAGAGATGGGTGGAAGCAGCTGCATCGCATATGGTAACTATAAAAACTGGCTAGCTAGCACCGGAGTGGGGGGGGGGTTATTCCCCCACCCCCACCCCACCCCGATTTTTAGCTCGGATCTAAAATACACTCAGGCACTTATCTGGTGTGTCCTCGTTCTGGAATTGCCTTGTTAAGTTTTTCAACACAATTAAAAGTACCGGTCTTTGGCCTTGACATTTTTTAAACAAGCCTCCCCAGCTCATGGCTTCCAGATGCCCTGGAGTTTAGCTTGCATGATCCTAGACTTATATCAAATATATTTGCTCGTCCTTTAAAGCGGCCTCAATAGTCTTTGCTTTTGATCTAGAAAGTACGGAATATTTTATAGAAGAATTTCTATCCCGTTCCTTCCCCACAAAAAGGAGGGACGGAAATATCTAAATATATTAAAGTGATTTAACTTCAGTAAAGGGAAAGTTTCTATTGACTGTACACTCTTCATCTATGAGAAAAGAAAACATCTAGGAAACATTTCTGAGATGCTCCAGAGAGCATCCACAGATAAAAGTAGCTAATTTACAATCACAATATAGGTTGTACCAAAAAGAGAGAGAGAATTTTTAAAAAACGAATGTCAGGAATTTTAGTATCAATCCTTTGTGTTGCGTTCTGTGATTTTACGTTGTATAATTCTACACTGTTTTGCCTTTGTAAACTGTCCTGTGATTTTCCAACTAAGAGCTTACACACACACACACGAGAAAAAAGAAAATTGAAATATTAATTGTCCTTCCTAATTTTTCAAGGAGAAGCTGGTTATCTCCAGGACTCCAATTTTTCCTGCTCTGAAACTCTCACTCAAGGAAACGAAGTCTATTATTATCCCACCTACATTCTCAATCCTTTCCAAATTCTTCTTGCCCTCAGATTTCTTTTCTACGTTAGGCATGCTCCCTTTCTGTCTTTTACTTTGCACTGGTGATGCATTCGTGGATTTGATGGTAACTCCGTCTTCTGGTTTGCCGTGAAGCTCCAATTCACCTTTTCCAAAGGGTGTACGGTAGGACTTCCCTACAGGAGCAGCAAAGACCTTTCTGGACATTTTGTTGAATTCTGGAATGAGAAGAAGCCACATCTTCATTAGTCGCGTACGAATAATGCAAATGCAGTAAGACAGGAATGAATGAATGTGTGAATGAAGAAAGAGAGGGAGAGAAAGAGAGAGAAAGAGAGAAAGAAAGAAAGAAAGAAAGAAAGAAAGAAAGAAAGAAAGAAAGAAAGAAAGAAAGAAAGAAAGAAAGAAAGAAAGAAAGAAATATTGATTCTATCCTAACTTACACAGAGTACAATCCACCAGGGATGACTTTATACAAGCTTAAATATTGTTACTGTTATTTTGATCTATAACCTGACTCCTCTTTTTATTTCATTTGGATACTGTAGTAAGAGACAAATTTCCATTTTCAGTGGAAATTCTGGGAACAACTCTTGTTTTCTGTTTTTGAAAGAAGAGAATTCCCAACGTTTTATTCTTTATGCTCTGACTTTGACCTAGAAATTGAAAAGATACCAGCTGTTTTCCCTTTTCCCTACCTTCAAGAACACCCACAGGGTAAGGCGAGGGGGGGGCATACATACAGGTAGTCCTTGACTTACAGCAGTTCATTTAGTGATTATTCAAAGTTACGACGGACCTGAAAAAAGTGACATGGCTGTTTTTCATAGTTATGACCGTAGCAGCCTCCCCAGGGTCACGTGATCAAAATTCAGATGCTCGGCAACTGACTCGTACTTAGGATGGTTGCAGGGTCCCAGTGTGTGTGTATGTGTGTGTGGGGGGGGGGTGTTTGTCACGTGATCTCCCTTTGCGACTTTCCAATGAATTGTGATTGTGAATTCTGGATGCCCCTTCAGGCTCCCTTGTTTCTGAGGAGGGATTGGGGCTCTTGGACTGAGCCTTCTGAAAAGCCCCCCAGCATCCATTTGTTGGGCCCTATTCGGCCACCGCAGCAGCAGGACCCAATGCTGAGCTTTCTTCCTGGGGGTGGGACTGTGTGGAAGAAAGAGGCTGGTGGGTCTCCACCAAGCAAGCGGTAAGCGCGTGTGAGTGAAGGGGCAAGGAGCTCGCCAGGGCTCCCCCTCACCTGTTAGCTACAGGTAGCCCTCGACTTACGACCACAATTGAGCCCAAAACCTCCATGGATAAAGTAAGACATTTGTGAATTGGGTTTTGCCCCACTTTACGACTTTCTTGCCACCGCTGTTAAGTGAATTGCTGCAGTTGGTAACTTAGTAACCCGGTCGTTAAGTGAATCCGGCTTCCCTATTACCTTCGCTTATCAGAAGGTCGCCAAAGGGACCTCGGGACACAGAAGCGGTCGTACATGTGGATCAGTTGCCAAGCATATGAATTTTGATCACGTGGCCACGGGGAATGGGGGCAACACTGATGATGAATGTGATTATTTTTTTTAAACATGTAAACGTGAAAAACTTTTTTTCAGTGCCTTTGTAACTTTGAAGGGCCACTAAGTGAGCTATTGTAAATTGAGGACTCTTTGCATTAGGAAGAGGATTGTGCTTATCTGGAAAGGGCTGCTGCACCTGTGTTTAAAATTAAAAACCACCCAGCCAGCTGCCAAGGCCATGGGCTGTTGCAGAGGGTGGTAATCAGCAATGAATAAGAAGATCCTTGCTGATCTTTACTACTACAAGGTCAGAGGGATCCCAGAACAGGTGATCCAGAGGCCCTGTTCTAATCTCACAGAAAGGCAAAGGAGGGTCCTCGGAAGAGACCGTGGACCAGCCTTAGAGAACAAGCACAGAACGAATTCAGATCACGGTGACTGACCTGAGAGGCATGAAAACAAGCATCACCCTAATGCTGCCGAAGTAGGGATGGAATAAACACACACACACACACACACTCAAAATCAATCCCCCTTGAATGGCAAGAAAAACTATACAGGTAATCTTCAACTTACAACCACAATTGAGACCAACATGCCTGTTGCTAAGCAAGACGGTTGTTAAGTGAAGGTTGCCCCATTTTATGAGCTTTCTTGCCACCATTGTTAAGTGAATCGCTTCAGATGTTAAGCTGGTGACATTGTGAAGCGAATTTGGCTTCCCCATGGATGTTGGGGACCCTGGGATGCTGTATATGCCAGTGGCCAACTGTCCAAATTTCAATCACGTGACCGCGGGGATGCTGCAATGGTGGCTAAGTGTGAGAAATGGTCCCTTTTTTCACTGCAGTTGTAACTTCAAACGGTCACTGTATGGAATGGCTGTAAAGCGAGGACTCCAAGGTGGCGCAGTGGTTAAATGCAGCACTGCAGGCTACTTCAGCTGACTGCAGTTCAGCAGTTTGGCTGTTCAAATCCCACCAGGCTCAGGGTTGACTCAGCCTTCCATCCTTCCAAGGTGGGTGAAATGAGGACCCGGATTGTTGTTGGGGGCGATATGCTGACTCTGTAAACCGCTTAGAGAGGGCTGAAAGCCCTATGAAGCGCTATATAAGTCTAACTATTGCTATTGTTGCTATTGTATTGGACGACTATGGGGAGGGAAGCTGCACAAGGCTTGTCCCAGGAGCATCGAGGCAACAAGTGTGTAATGCACAAATCCCTAAAAGTAACAACAGCTTTAGAAATAGCAAAAAAATCATGCAATCCTTCAAAAGTGTGTGTTGGCAGAAGTAATGGAGAAAGCCCATCCCAGAGCCCCTGGCGACACCGTCAGTCCGTCCATCCCAAAATAGTTACTTTAATACGTAAAGAACTGCGCACCGAGTGATCGCCTCTTACCGTTCTTTCTGCTCTGGCTTGTCGTCGTTCATCCACCTGTCTTGGAGATTTTGCTTTGCGTCTGTTTTATGAAAAATAAGAGGAGGAACAGGGAGAAAAGGCCAAGGGCTCATTATTTATGCCACTTTTTTTTTTTAAAGAAACCTGCCATCCCACTAACTCAACATACAGGTAAATTGAGTCCCCTTTCGGGGGAAAAGGGCAACATATAAATGTAATAAATTGAATTGAATTGAATTGAAATTGCCCCCCCCCCCCGGTTTCCCTTTCTTTCACTCTATGCGTACTACACCGTATCTAGATTTAATTATGCAATATGGAAACACAACAAAAGCTGTTAATAAACATCGTCTCTTCACCATATGTGGTGCACCTCCGAGTGTGTCTCATCTGCACCAACGGAGAACTGAGACAGACTGACGAACATATTGGAAAAGGAAAGGGAAGGTTGTTTTAGGAGCCGAATCCAGCAGAATGGCCTTAAATTTCACGTCCCCATTTCCAATCCTCAGAAGAACAGAATTGGAAGGGACCTTGTGGGTCATCTATTCTAGTCCACCACCACCGCCACCACCATGCCTAGTCCTCCTCCTGCCCATCACTGTCCCCCTTAACGTCCCTTGGAGATGATAAACCCTAATAGATTTTAACACACTGAGGCTGCCCTTTCGCAATGTCAGAATAAGGGGAAAAAATAATACTTTAGCACTAGTTTAAATAAGATCACCCTAAGCCTGCCTCGCTTACAAACTAGACAAGAGAGGAAGGGGATACAGCAGAAAAAAAAGACACCTTTATCCCTTTTTTTATCCCTTATCTGTATCCCCTTCCCTGACTTGGATTGTGAGCCACCCTGAGTCCCCTTCGGGGGGGAAAAGGGCGGCATATAAGTGCAATAAATTCAATTTAAATTCACTGCAAGTTCCCTATTGGTTGTTACCATAGTTTGGTGCCCCAGAAGGCATTCGGATCATCTAAGCAACAAGCACGCAAAAAGCCATCAGATTCAGACAGCGGCGGAGTTTTATATAAAAGGAACGTAGAGTTTTCTATTCCGTTCTTTCAAAGGACGACTTTTAAAACATTTCCTTTGAAAGAGAATATCCCCAGAGGTTAGGACTCCTTTTGAAGAGACGGATAGAGAGTTACACAGTCAGATTGGCTTAGATATTCTAAACCCTTGGAGTTAAGAGTCCAGAAGGACCCCCCTCAATTTCAGATCAGCTCTTTCTAGGGATCATAGCATAATCCTGGAGAGCAGCTGCTCCTTCTTGTTAGGTTTAAGTTTCAACTTTCCTTCCCCCTTTCTTAACTCAGATAAGGAGCCGTTGTCGGAACATCTTAGCCCCAGAAGTGAGACACCCCCTCTCCTCCTTTGGAGACCTGGCTCTGCCAATTCTCTCTCTCTCTTTCTCCCTCTCTCAACAACCTGGATTGAGGGCACTCTCTCCACTTCTTTTAACACCTTCATTTAAATCTTGCTCTTCATTCTCTTTTTATCTTTCTTTTTATAGCACCGTATATTTTTATAGATAGTCCTTGACTTACAATTGAGCCCAAACATTTCTTGTTGTTGGGACATTTGTTGTGAGTTTGGCCCCATTTTATGACCCTTCCTGCCTCTGTGTTGTTAAGTGAATCGCTGCAGTTAGTAACCCGGTTGCTAAGTGAACCTGGCTTCCCCATTGATCCCATCGCAAAACTGGGACACTGCAACTCTCATAAATATGAACCAGTTGCCGAGCATCCGAATTTTGATCACATGACCACAGGAATGCCGCAGAGGCCGTAGCTGTGAAAAAACGATCACAAGTCACTTTTTGTAGTGCCGTTCTAACTTTTCTCACCCTCACCCCTGACTTCGAACGGCCATTAAACAAACTGTTGTTAAGCCGAGGACAGCCTGAATTGTAAACTGCCCAGAGTCACTTAGGTGAGATAGGTGGTGGTGTATAAATTTGGTAAATAAAATTTTAAAAAGTCTGCATACTGGTATGGAGGTCTGAAATCACACCATGCCCCTCACTCGATGGCTTCATGCAGATTTTAAATGAAATAGGGCAGGATTGAGACCCGCAGCACTTCACACTCTGGTTCAACCTCTACATACACACACAGAGGAACTATGGGAGAAGAGCGGTGCCCTAGTGCTCCATCAAAATGCCATGGCTGATGTTACTGGAGGCCTTGGGATTGGCACTATTCGCTTTTCTTTATCGAAGCCTCTCTGGTTCTCTCCGAGCGGCCGTTCATTTCTCCACAATCCTTTGGGCTCCAGGAACAATATCCTGGCTTCTTTATTGCAATACGTTGCTGCTGAATGCTGGTTTATGGGGAACAGTTCTTGACTAGCTTCCTGTTTGTTTCTGTACTCAAAGTACAGTGTTCTTTTAAAAAATAATAATAAAGTCATGACAGACTTGGGTTTCTATTTCCAAGGCTCGCAAGTGGACCTGCCTTGCAGCTAAGTCACATCCTAGGCTTCCTTTTCCAGCTTCTCCTTGGAAAATCAAGAGGATAGCTTTCAACTTTAATAAGATTTGTATGCCGCCCACTCCCTTGGGACTCTGGGCGGCTATCAAAGCTATCAATAGCTGTCAAAGATGGCACCTTTGTGCTGGGGTACCCCTTTTAAGAACCCCCAAACCCCTCTTCCCAGATGAGGCCAAGACCCTTCTTAATCCAGCATGAGGCCCATCAGATGCTTCTTCCAGGGTGCTGACAAGCAGGAGAGGGAGATGTTCCCCCTCTCCTTCTGCAGGTTCTCCTGCAAGTGGGATTTGCTCCCAACATGGAAGTAGTCTTTAAGGCTGATAGGGTAGACCTGACCTCTAAGGACCCTCCCCCCCCATCTTGAAGCCATTCCATAGTGGTTACCACCATCTCTGAAGGGAATGAGCTCCACAGACTGAAAGGTTAAGGCAAATCCTGTTCCATCAGGCCAAGGGCTATCTTAGGCCAGATGCCTGCCAAGGAGCTCCCAAGGAAAAGTATGGAGATGTCCTCTTCCAAGTGGGACTTGGAGGCACCTGCCCTCATCTTGGAAACAGCCCTGGTAGGACCATCCTCCGTGAATTCCCCTGTAAAGTCATTCCAGATAGCTGTCACCACATCTTGTAGGAATGTGCTCCAGACTGTGAGAAGCTAAAGTCCCCTATATACGGTCTCCTGCTTGGGCAGGGCGTTGGAACAGAAGACCTCCAAAGTCCCAACTATCTTATTCTGTAAATGAACCCCTTTCTGTCAACCAGATGTCTTCAAGGAGCCCCCTAAGAAGAAATTGAGATGTCCCCTACAAGTTGCACTTGGAGGCATCTGCTCCCAACCTGGAGATAACCAGGCTGATAAGAGTAGAATTATCCTCCATGACTCTCTCTTTAAAGCCATTCCAGATAGTGGCCACCCAGATCTCTCCAAAGGACTCCCAAGGAGATGTTCTCCTACAAGTTGGGCTTGGAGGCACCTGCTGCTTCCAACCTGGAGACCCCCAGAAGTGATGCTGGGTCTTCAGGGATGACAGGATAGGCCTGTCTTCCATGAATCTCCCTGGGAAGCCATTCCAGATAGAGGCCACCCAGATCTCTTCAAAGGACTCCCAAGATGTTCTTCTACAAGTTGGGCTTGGAGGCATCTGCTGCTTCCAACATGGAGACCCCAGAAGTGATGCTGGGTCTTCAGGGAAGATAGAATAGGCCTGTTTTCTTCCATGAATCTCCCTGGGAAGCCATTCCAGATAGAGGCCACCCAGATCTCTTCAAAGGACTCCCAAGGGGATGTTCTCCTACAAGTTGGGCTTGGAGGCATCTGCTGCTTCCAACATGGAGACGCCAGAAGTGATGCTGGATCTTCAAGGATGATAGGATAGGCCTGTCTTCCATGAATCTCCCTGGGAAGCCATTCCAGATAGAGGCCACCCAGATCTCTTCAAAGGACTCCCAAGGAGATGTCCTCCTCCAAGTTGGGCTTGGAGGCATCTGCTGCTTCCAACCTGGAGACCCCAGAAGTGATGCTGGGTCTTCAGGGAAGATAGAATAGGCCTGTTTTCTTCCATGAATCTCCCTGGGAAGCCATTCCAGATAGTGGCCACCCAGATCTCTTCAAAGGACTCCCAAGGAGATGTTCTCCTACAAGTTGGGCTTGGAGGCACCTGCTGCTTCCAACATGGAGACCCCAGAAGTGATGCTGGATCTTCAGGGAAGATAGAATAGGCCTGTTTTCTTCCATGAATCTCCCTGGGAAGCCATTCCAGATAGTGGCCACCCAGATCTTTTCAAAGGACTCCCAAGGAGATGTTCTCCTACAAGTTGGGCTTGGAGGCACCTGCTGCTTCCAACCTGGAGACCCCCAGAAGTGATGCTGGGTCTTCAGGGAAGATAGAATAGGCCTGTCTTCCATGAATCTCCCTGGGAAGCCATTCCAGATAGTGGCTACTGCCATTTCTGACAGGAACGAACCCCACGTACTGTGAGAAGCTAAGGCCGAGCCCCGTTTCCTCAACTTAACGGCCATCCTAGGCCAGAGGCCTCCAAGGAGCTCCAAAGGAGGAGATGGAGATGTTCTCCTCCAAGTGAGGCTCCCAATCTGAACTGAACCGATAGGGCAGAGCCCTTGTCCTCCATGAATCTCCTTTTTTAAAGCCACCCTAGATGGCGGCCATTCAATGGTCTTGTGGGAAGCAAATGGCGGAATTGCACAAAGGTTTTAAGAGCTTGCCTCCTGGGGATCTTCATCTGGATGGCTTCCTTAGTACCTTAAGGGGTTTAAATGAAAAAAAATAATATTCTATTTGAATGTGTTTTTTTTTTTAAAAGAAAAACGTTTTGGGGTTTTTTTTGCTACCATTTTGCCCTTCTCATTTTTCCCAATCTCTACCAATACTTTCCCTCAGAAGATCTCTTGAGGGAAACTTCTCACAAAAAGAGGATCGAGGGAGATTACTAAAGGATCCAGTGGATCCTTTTTTTTGAGGTCAAAAGAGGCCGTTGAGTCTTCCTAGGGTTTTTTTCTCCTGTTGGCTCAGGTTCTGGCTAAATTTTGGTCCCGTAAAAGAAGAGTAAAGGGGAAATAAATAAAAATATAGGCAGGGAGGGACTCCTCTTGGAGCAGCAGCGAGGAAAAAGTGTCACAATTGCAGTTTTTGACATTTCGAGATTTTAAAAAGTGCCTCAGGATTCCCCATCCTTTCCTCTGCTGCTTTTACTGGCATTTTGCCGGCAAAGGAAACTGAAATTAAGAATTAAAGCCCTCTCTCCTGTGCGACAGAGGGGTTTTTCTTTTTTTTAATGTATCCATGACAAAGCAAAACCTCAAATACTTTTTTCCTCGCCTCAGCAATTTTGTTCGTGAGGTAAAAAAAAAGGAAAGGAAAGCGAGGAGTGGACAGAAGCGTCTTATTTGTGCCACAAACGTCGCTTGTTTGCTTTAAAAGTTTCAACATTACCTCAGTTTTTAAAAAGTTAAATAAATTTTTTTGGGGCTCGTAAGCTGAGGTAAAAAAAAAACAACAGCCACCATCAACCCCAGCGGGCGAAAAGAGCGCATGCGCGCACACTTCTCTCTCTCTCTCTCTCTCTCTCTCTCTCCCCCCCACTAACGCGCAGGCGCGCTCCTCTGCACATCCGGGTCTCGGCTGCCCTCGAAGATGTGGGGCGTGTCCCTTTCGCGCGTCTCTTAACACTGAGTCATGGAATGTCCGGGACCCGCTTGTTGCGCGCGCTGCGCATGCGCGCACGGTGTGCGGAGGGGTGTGTGTGATCCGGCTGATCGGCGGGCACGGAACGGCTTTTGCAACCTCTTTTCACGATTGGCCCGCCTGATGTTTACAATTACTCGCCTGCTGCACAGCTTTGATGGACGGCGAGGGGTTCAGCAGCCTCTGCGCCTAACTGGGGTTGCAAAAGATCCCGGGGTGTGTGTGGGTGTGTCTGTTGGGGGGGAAGGCGCATTTACCTAGGATTGATACAATGCATTGCACAAAAAAAAGGGGGGGTTAAGTTTGCACCAAGCAAGCCAGTCCAAATCCGGCTGGGAGGATCTTCCGTTGTGATTGCGTATCCGGAGGGTGCAAGTCACACACAAAAGCAACCGGGAAGTAGCGAGAGCGCTGATGGCTTGTGGGCGTCTCCGACTACAACTCCCCATCTTCCACAGATCAGCCAGTGCAAAGCCGGCTGTGGATAATGGGGCTTGCGGTGCAATCCTGAATCTCTTGGGGGGGGGCGGATTTAATTGCACGCACGAGCTTAAATTTGCTTCCCTAAAGGCAGAGGAGACGTGTGGGGGGGGGGGGGGTAGGCGGTGTCGCCTTTCGCGCATGTGCAGATTGCAGCCTGCACATTCTGGGAAACTACAAGTACCAGGAGGCTTTGCGAGCTCTTTTTTCCGGGAAGCGAGGGTCACGTGACCCTCCATCACTGCCCATATTGGGAGCCCCTTTTACTGTTGCTGTTGTTTACATGCGAGGCGGAATTTGCTCCCGTGTAAGCCGCTTGACGATGCAAACATCCGTCCCTGCAAGCCGCAAGCAGGTTTCTCCTTAAGGAGACACAGAGAGCCCCGCTTGAGAGGCTGGAAGGAACGCCCGCAAAGAGGACTAGAAACCTGGAGAGGCTTTTAAGTGGTCGTGCTGCCACCTTTATGGTGTACGCTTGGGAATTATTCTTAAATTCTTTCCATCCTGGATAAAAATAGGAAACGTTTCCCTCGACGGAGCCGAAGTAACACTGTCACGGGCACGTGATAAGCCCCGCCCTCAGCAAACAAGGACCCTCGCCCACACTTGCGAGAAAACGATCTCGGCACTTGATTGGTTAAAGACGCGGTACACCGCTTCCCTTACTGGTCGAAAAGGGGCAAAGGAGGGCGGGAGCAAGAAGGAGAGGAGGCTCCTCCGACGCCCCGCAAAGAAGGTCCCTATTGGCTGCCCGTCCGCGCGCGTGGCGACGGCCGCGGCCTCCCATTGGCCGGCGCCGCGCGGAGGGGGCGCGGCTCCCTCCGCCCCCGCCCCCCGCGTATATAAATCACCGTCGCAGGGGGAGCGTGCCATCGCGGGCAAGCGGTAGGCGCGGAGTGCTCTTCCTCCGGCGGCGCTGGGGCGTAGGCGCGCATGCGCGCGGGTGTGTCGCGAGCTACGGGCGGGGGACGTCTCTTACTTTGAGGGGAAGCAGTGCGGCTGCGCCGCGCGGGGGCTGCCGGGGCGGCGCGTCCGCACAGCGCACGCGTGGGAGGAGCCCGTTCTGATGGGGGCGGAGAAGCGGCGTCTGAGGCGAAGGAACCGCGGCGGCGGCGGTTGGGCTGGGCCGCACCCGCCTCTCCCGCGCCAGGCATGATCGAGATGGCCACGGACAAGGAGACCTTCCTCGTCCCGCCGCCGCCCGCCCCCGTTGCTTAAGGCCCGGGCCCAGGACGAGGCGGCGCGCCGCCGGCAGCCGAAGACCCCTCAGGCCGGGACGAGCAGAGGCCCCGCAACGGCTTCCAGGCGCCCCCGAGGGCCTCAGGCGGCGGCGGCGGAGGAGGAGGAGGAGGGAAGCGGCGCAACAGCTGCCACGTCGGGGGAAGCGGCGGCGGCGGCGGGGGCTTCAAGCCGCCGGCCTTCAAGCGCCGCCGCCGGGTGAACTCGGAGTGCGACCCGGTGCTGCCGTCGGAGTTCCTGATGGGCGGCAACATCTTCGACCCGCTGAACCTCAACAGCCTGATGGACGAGGAGGTGAACCAGGCGCTGAACGCCGAGACGCCCAAGTCGTCGCCGCTGCCGGCCAAGGGACGGGACCCCGTGGAGATCCTCATCCCCAAGGACATCACCGACCCGCTCAGCCTCAACGCCGCCCAGGAGGACACGCCCGTGCTGGCCTCGCCCCTCAAGGCCGGGCGCAAGCGGCACCGGCACCGGGGCAGCCAGCGGGCCGTGGGGGGCTCGGAGGCGGCAGGGAAGCCGCCCGCTGCAGCCCCGGTTGCCTCCGCCCCCCCTCCTCCCTCCTCCCTCCTCTTCCTCCTCCTCCTCCTGCAGGTCCTGCCAGAAGTCCTGCAACGGGGCCACCCCGCAGCCCTACGAACTCAACACGGCCATCAACTGCCGGGACGAGGTGGTTTCCCCGCTGCTGCCGGAAGGCGGGGAGCTGCCCCCTGCCCAGCCGTCCTCCAGGGGCACCCCTTGCCCTTCCTCCTCCTCCGCCTCCTCCTCTTCGGTAAGTCGCCACCACCACCATCACCACCACCACCACCGCAAGAGGCGCAGGACTTTGTAGCAAATCGGAAGCGGGCAGGGCCGGGGAGCAGCCCAGCCGGAGCAGCCCCGAGCGGGCGCCCGGTGGGCGTCACTCCCAGGCCCCCTCCATGCATCCGCCGCCGCAGCAGCAGCAGCAGCAGCCTCCTCCTCGCCGGGCCTCGCGCAACAAGTTCCAGTACGGCAACTACTGCAAGTACTACGGCTACCGCAACCCCAGCTGCGAGGACGTCCGGCTGCGGGCCATGAAGCCCGAGTGGTTCCGAGGCCGGGAGGTGCTGGACGTGGGCTGCAACGTGGGCCACTTGACTTTGAGCCTGGCCAAGAAGTGGGGGCCGGCCCGCATGGTGGGGCTGGACATTGACGGGGCCCTGATTCATTCGGCCCGCCAGAACATCCCGGCACTACCTCTCTGAGGAGATGCAGCAAGAGCAGCAGCAGCAGCAGCCGCAGCCCCAGGACGGTCCCGGCGAGAGGGAAGGGCCTCCCCCAGCCAAGAAAACCTTCCCCGCCCTCCCTCGCTGCCAGCCGGGGTCCAATTGCTGCGCCCAGGGTGCCCCAGGACGGGGTGGACGCAACGGTCTTCCCTAACAATGTGATCTTTGTCAAGGTGAGTGAGAGAGACCCCCCCCCTCCCACCCCCACAAATGGGCCAGGTTGGATTCCTTTGAGCTGCCTCCTCCCCCCTCCAACCCCCTGGCCCTCAGGTATTTTTTTTCTTTATTTTTATTTTAAAGTGCTTTATTTTTAGTCTCATACAGACATTTACAAGTAGACATTCCCTTACTTATTATTATTATTATTATTACTTATTTTTCCATATAAAAAAATTAAATATATGATCGGGATTGCTTTGCTTACCATCCCATGCACCTATTTTTTTCCACCTCCACCCTACTTTCTTCTTTCCTCCCTTCTTCTACTTTCCTCCTCTCCTTTCCCTTCCTATCCTCTCTCCTCCTCCTCCTGTACCTCTCCATCTTCCTCTCCTTCCCTCTCGTCTCCTCTCCTCTTCCTCCCTTCCTTTCCTCTTCTATTGTTGTGGTTGCCCATTTTCCTCTTCCGTCTGGTGTATTTTGGGGGTGGTTTTCCAGCAAACCTGGTTCTAACTTTATATTTGCCATTTTACATTCCCTTTTCCTCGTCATATTTCCCAATCTTTTTTTACCTATTCTTTGAACATTATATAGAGAGATAGAGAGATATAGAGAGATGAAGAGATAAATATAGAGGAGGGAGGGAGGGAGAGATAGATATAGATAGATATAGATAGATATAGATAGATAGATAGATAGATAGATAGATAGATAGATAGATAGATAGCAATAGCAGTTAGACTTATATACCGCTTCACAGGGCTTTCAGCCCTCTCTAAGTGGTTTACAGAGTCAGCATATCGCCCCCACAGTCTGGGTCCTCATTTCACCCAGATAGATAGATGATAGACAGACAGACAGACAGATAGATAGATGATAGATAGATAGATAGATAGATAGATAGATAGATAGATAGATAGATAGATAGATATACACACACATATATATACATACATACATACATACATATACACACACACACACACACACACACACACACTTGTGTATTAGTATTTTGCTACTGGTGCTCAGGTTTTGTGTGGCACAGGCGGGAGAGGTGGGCTTTTCCAGGGGGTTCTCTCACCCCCTCTGATCCCACTGCCCCCACTGAAAACTCCTTCCACTGCCCAGTGGGTGGAGGGGCCCTTGCCCACTCTACGTCAGCCTCTCACCGGGGAGGTGCTGATGATGGGCACATAAGTAAGTGTGGCATAAAAAGGGGGCAGGGCCTTGGAGGTGAGAAGGGTCAGTGGAGGGGGGATTTGCAATTACCCCCCTGCCCCCCACATAAGTGACAGGGTCAGGTGGAAGGAGAAAAATCCTGCCTCGAAGGAAGGCTGCTGTAAAGACCCCTCCCTCCCCAATAGCATCTGCAGGGCAGCCAGGCCTGGGGGAGATGCTGAGCAACTGGGAAAGGGGACTTTGTGAAGGGGGGGGGGTTGAAGCTTGGAAAATGGGGAGTGGGGGGGTCTGCTGCTTTCCAGCCCAAAAAGCAGGGAGTGTGTTGTATTCTACTTCTTCCTGTCGACCAAGGCTTTGGGGAAATTTGGAAGGGGAAGGCTCCCCCTCCCCAGAATTGGCCCCCCTAGAGCTCCCCGCATGAATTGGGGGTAGGGCCCCAGGGACAGCCAGCACCAGCTTTGGGAAAGAGACAGATTCTGTTGGGAGGGAGAGGTTAAAGCTTCCCCCCTCCCCTCCCAAAAAAAGCTGGCTCACCCTTAGAGCGGCCCTGAGCCCAGGAGAGCCTCCCCCCCCCATCCAGATGTTGTGGAGGTTTCCTTGTCTTTGGACATCTGCTGGCCTTGATCAGACCCTGAAGAGGATCCAGAGGAGCTGAGGTGGGAGTGGGGGGGGGGAATAACCTTGGCCAAGAGAGGCAGGAACCGTTTACTTTGATGGGAGGGGGGTTGATTGAAATGTTTTAACATCCAGATCACATAATTCACTGGACAATAGGAAGGGGGGTCAGGAGCCCAGTCCAATCGGAGTGACGGGATCCCGTCACAGGGAATCCGCGCAGCACCTTTGAGAGCCCAAATTATCATGTCGCTGTGAAACACTGGTTGAATTTCTCCCCATTTTACGACCTTTCTTGCCAAACGGTTAAGTGGAATCCCGGCGCTTGTTAATTTCGTAACTTGGTAAGTGAATCCCAGTTGAATTTGATGGTCAGAAGGTCGCAAAAGCGGATCGTGTGACACCCCCCCCCCCCGGGGCCCCTGCAGCCGTCATAAATACAAGTCAAGCGCCTACGTTTTGATTGCGTGACCATGGGGACGCTGCAACGGCCGTTAAGTGTGAAAAGCGGTCCTAAGGCCACTTCTCCCAGTGCCGTCGTAACTTTGAACCGCCACTAAACGAAGGAAGTGGAGGGGACGACCTGCATCCTAGGCCTTGGCCTCTTCAGAGCCTGGCCTACCTGCAGGAGCTGAGAAGGGGACCCTCCGGCCTCTTAGTGAGCCTAGGACGGGGGGTCCCGGCTGGAGAATTCTGGGAGTGGAAGTCCACGTGCCTTAAAGTGGCCCAGTTGGGGGGGGGGTGTCTGTCCCAAGACCACCGCCTCCATGCTGATCCTCGTGGCCGCCGCCCCCCCCCCCCCCCCAGGGAAGAGGCCTCCACCAAGCCTCCCCTCCCCCCTGGTCTGCAGCCCAAGGCTGGGAAATTGCTGCCTGGCCAGCGAGGGGGAGTGGGGGCACAGCTGGAGCCTTCAAGGTTGCAAAGGAGCCTCCCTCCTCTGGTGGGGGCCTTGAGGCGCCTTCTCCCCAATCTGACTCTCCCAAGGCCGTGCATTGAAGGTGGGCTCCCTCTGCAGGGCCCACGGAAGGTTCCCCAGGGATGGGGAGGGGGCTCCCCCAAAAGGAGACTCTCTGTAGGAGAGAATAGTCCGAGGTCGGATTGTCCATTCTGGCACATAAATTTATTAAACATCAACATCAAACATCAACACTGGGTCCTTGTTCCCCCCACTTGCCTTTTTGGGGCTTCCAGATGTTTTGTTGCCAAGCTAGGAAACCTCTTCAGCTTTGGGACTTTGGGTGGCTTTCACTCCAAGCCCAGCTGAAGACGTTGCCTAGTTTGGTGAAGAGACGTCCGGCAGCAAAAAAGGGAAGCCAGAGAAACAATGAAAGGGGGGGGGGGAAATGGATCAGCCCGAGGCCACGGACAGGATAACAGTAACACTAAGCCACAGCCGGCCACGCTACACTCCCCCCCCTCCCGGCCCAACCTCTGGGGCAGGGCAGAGTCAGCGCCATCCCAATGGAGGGGCACCGCAACCGAAGGCGGTGAGTCCCCATCGCTTAATGCAGGCAGTCCTACTGCCTGCATTAAGCGATTTAGTTTGTTTAGTGACTGTAGTTACGACCGGAGGGACTTATGGCTGGGTTTCACTCTTGGGTCACGTGAGGCCGGCCGGCCCTTAGGAAGGCCGCAGTGTGCCGGGGCCACGCGGTCCCCCTTTTGCGACCACCACTGACCAGCAAAGTCAGCGGGGAAAGCCAGATTCACTTAACGACGGCCTTACTAACTTTTAACAAGGGCAGGGATTTGTGGCAATGGGCCAGAAACTAACCTAACACGGTTCTCACTTAGCAACCTAAATTTTGGGCCCCATTGCGGTGGTAGGTCAAGGACTGTCTGTATGGGCGGGGACCTTGGAAGGTGGGCAGAATCCACTGGGGGGGGGGGAGGATTTCAGCCACAGGCTCAGAAAGACCCCACAGGTAATAAGCAGCACTTCTGTGGGACCCCCAGGGACCCCCCGATGGCCGGTTGTAGGGCGGGTGGGTGGGTGGCGCTGGGGATGCCCCTGATGCAGTACCTGGCAGCAGCTGGAGCTTCCTGAGCTGCCGCCCAGAGAACGCCTGGCAGTCGTCTGGAGGAGAGGCGGCTGCCAGTGGCTGCCCGATCCAGGGACGAGTGGCACTTGTGGGCAAAGGCCTCGGTGGCCACGGCTGCCCCTTCCCCATCAAGCAGGCATTGAAAGGGGCCTGTGTGTCTCCAGACCTGGCAGCTTTAAGGCTGGTGGGCTTCCCCTCCCAGGATTCCCAGCTGCCCCAGGGGCTCCTGGGAATGGAAGTCCACGGGGCGTAAAGGTGCCATGTTTGGAGCCCTAGAGGGAGGCTCTGAATTAAGGATGGGAGACCTGGAGGGTGGGGTGGGGGGTGTCCCCCTGCCTGGTCTCTTCCTCCCCATTCAGGCTCGGGGAAGGGACGGGGACCCAGACCTGGGTAGCCTCAGTGGGTGAGCAGGGCCCGGGTCTGTGTTGGCATCGAGACTTCACGCCCCCTGCCTCGCCCAGAGGGGCCGGAGGGCAGTTGGGGCTGGGGGTGGGCAGGGCCCTCTCCCCGAGGGGGTCGGCCTGAGCCCATCAGCCGACCGACGGTGTCCGTCTTCCTTGGCAGGGCAACTACGTCCTGGAGCGGGACGAGCTGCTGGAGGCTCAGAAGCCGGAGTACGACGTCATCCTCTGCCTCAGCGTCACTAAGTGGGTGCAGCTCAACTGGGGCGACGAGGGGCTGAAGCGCCTCTTCAGGCGCGCCTACCGCCACCTGCGGCCCGGCGGGGTCTTCATCCTGGAGCCCCAGGCCTGGTCCTCCTACAAGAAGCGCAAGAACCTGACGGTGAGCCAGGGAGGGAGGGAGAAGGGGGGGGCTGGGCAGGGGAGGGTCCTTGTCAGCGCCACTGTGGGAGCGGGCAGCGGGCATCTCCCTTGCCGGTGCCAACCCTGCCCCCTTCCACCCCCAGGAGACGATATCCAGGCACTACCAGCGGATCAAGCTGAAGCCCGAGCAGTTCCCCTCCTTCCTGACCTCCTCCGAGGTGGGCTTCTCCAGCTACGAGCTGGTGGCCATGCCCAGGAACACGCCGAAAGGTGACCGCGGGCGGGCAGGGGATGCGCCTCACCCTCACCCCCAGCAGAAGGGCTGAGGCTGGGTTAGCCAGGGCCGGCAGCCTTGATGGGCGGGTGCTGGGTGCGAGGTCAAAACGGGTGGTGGTGGTGACAAAGAGTTTGGGAGCCAGGATCTGCCTTGGCCCAAGTGCATCTGGGCAGGGACCCTTGCCCATTGCCCCCCACCCCCATGCCCAGCTGGGGAGCTTCAAGGGCCCCCTGGATGTCAAGGGTCTTGGGAGGGGCTTCCAGGTCTTTCCTCGCCCACCCCCACCCCTTGAGACCACCAGGGTGACGAATCCAACCAGCCTGTGTGCCCCCTCCTCTGCCACCTCAAAGCTGGGCACGACCGGGGGTGGGTGGGTGGGTGAAGGGAGGTGGCAGAGGCCCAAGAAAACCTTTTATGTTTTCCATGATGGTCTCTGCAGGGATTCTCTCCCTTGGGGAGGGGGCTGGCACCTCCCCCTGCCCACTGGAGACGGACCAGGATGCCAGCCCTCTAACAGCCCCCCCCCCTCTTGCTCTTCTCTCCCCCCCCCCTTTACAGGATTCCAGCGCCCCATCTATCTCTTCCGCAAGGGCCACCCCGGAACGCATTGAGGAGCCTCGCCGGACCTCCGGAGGGGGGGGGGCCCTCCCGGGCTGCCCCCCCTCTTTTCTCCATGTGCCACGTGGGGGGGAGGCTGCTTCTCCAGGGGGCAGAGGTGGACGGACTAGCCCCTCTGCCCCCCCCCTCCCCAAGCCGATGAATGTTGGGAGTCTTCTGAAGGGGCCGGCGAGGTACAAGTGGGCGATGGATTTGGGGACCTTGGCAAAAGAGCCCACCCCCACGGGAAACGATGGGGGGGCGCAGCTCTTCTGGGGTCCTCCTGCAGCACCGCCTGATTTGGGGGGGGGGGCGTGCAGACACGTGGGGAGGGGGAGGTTGGAGCAGGAGCAGAGCAGCCCTGCCCAGGATATGACTGATTTTGGGGGGGAAGGGATCACACCCCCAAAAAGTCTTGATATATTTTTTGAGGGGGGGGTTATTTGGGCTTTTCATTCAAAGCCTGGGAGGACAAAGGGGTGTCCTCTCCCCCCCCCTCCAAAATGGAAGGCTTTGTGCCTCGCCACATAACCCATCATCTCTTGCCTGGAACAGGGTGGGCTTCCTTGGGCTGGGGGGGGGCAAGAGGCCTCCCCTCTGGAGAAGGTGGCTGGGGGGGGCCCACAAGGTCCTCTGCCCCCCTCCCCAAATATTTTTTTTTTGGCCATGGGAGGAGGGAGATAACCAGCTGCAGCCCCCCCTCCCTCCCTCCTCCCAGCCCTTTCAGAGGGCCCAAAAGACCCCCCCCAAAAGAAAGAAAAACCCCCGTAGTCCTAAAGTGGATCTTGTTTGAACGGAGTTTTATCTTTTAAAAAAAGTTGATTATATATATAAAAAATAAAACCTACAGATTATTAGATGCTGCTGTGCCAGTCTCTGGAGGGAGGGGGGGAGCCGGGGGGGGGAGCACAGCTGGCATTGAAGCCAAGCTCTGTTCCACTTACGACGGTTCATTTAGTGACTGTTCAAAAGTTACAACGGTTCATTTAGTGACTGTTCAAAAGTTACAACGGCCACAGGAAAAAAATAAGGGACCTCACGGCCGCTTTTTCACACTTAACGACCGTTGCAGCGTCCCTTATTCAAAGTTGAGACGCTCGGCCTCTTGACTCCTAGTTATGACGGTTGGGAGGGAGGGGAGTCACGCGATCCACTTGGCAACCACACCCAACAAGCAAACGCCATGAAAAAAATCCAGATTCACTGAACGGCCGCCTGATTGCAGCGACTCACTTAGCAACTGCGGCCCAAAAGGTCGCAAAGCAGGGCAAAACTGGCTCAACCGCCTGGCTTAGCAACGGGAACCGCGGTCGTAAGTCAAGGCCCTCCTCGCGCTAGTTGGGTGTCCATCCTTCCGGGAGTGAAGCGAAGAACCACACAATTCGCAGGCAGTTACAGTTTATGTACAGGAGGTCACAGGGTGGGTGTGTGTGTTTGTAGTTGTGTGTTTGTGTGTAAAGAGCCACGTTGGGGGGGTTGTCGTGCCCAGCGCCCCCCCTTTCTCTCAGCTGGCCCACTGCTGGAGCTTCCGGTACATGAGGAAGGTGGTGGCCGGGTGGCGCCTCTGGGCCTGGAGCTTCATGGGGGGCAGCCCCCCCACCTCCAGGAAGGGGGTCTCGGTGAACAGCTCCCGGGGCCTATAAAAGGTCATCAAGTCGGGCCCTTCCCCGGCCGCTTCCTGCAACAACAGAGACAGAGAAAGGTGGTGTTTGTGGGTGGGAGGCTCCCCTTCAGCTGGTGGGTCCCAGGGAAAGCCCCTGCTGCCCCCCCCCCCTCAGCCCCAAGGACCCCCGGCCCCTCACCTTCCTCTCCCCCGGCTGGTACTGCAGGAGGGGGCGCCTGGCGGAGCTGAGCACTTCCTCGGCCGGCACCTGCAGGCTGATGAGGCCCCCGGTAGAGCTGCTGCTCCCGCGGGATGTTCAGCCCTGGAAGAGGGGAGAGTGTTGTGGGTCGGACGGGAGTCCTCGACATACAACCGTTCACTTAGCAACCAAAGGCACCACTGGGGGAAAAAGGGACATTGCGGCAAACGACGATGGGACTGGAATCCAGACCGCTGGGCCGCTGACTCAAACTTACGTCGGTAAACGTCCCGCAAAGTGACTAGGAGGGGCCGGTTTCAATGAACAGCCCTGTGACGGACTCAACCTGCAGCGATTCACTCAACAACAAGAAAGGTCGTAAAACGGGGCAAAATGGTGTTGCATGTCTTGCTTAGCATGATGTGGGGGCTTACCGGTGGTCGTAACTCAAGGACTGCCTGAGTCAATGCCGCATGACAAGCGTCTCCCCACCCACCCCGGTCACTGGGAAGGTTTCCCTCCCCCACCGGGGCCCCCACGGAAAAGGCCCCGCACTCACCCTCGCCCACGGCGAGCCTCAGCGGCGCAGCGAGCCACGAAGGAGCGCTGCACCAGTTGCTCGGCCGCCTGCCGGGCGTCGAAGGCCTGCTGCCGGGTGGCGCGAACCTCCGCCCCCAGGGCCAGGCTGCTGTGGGGCAGCGGAGCCCCCAGCTGGTGGGGGGCCGGAGGGGAGCGGCTCCTGGCGGGGGCTCCCCGGGGCTCCTTCTCCTCCGCCGCCGGCTCTGCAATCCGAAAGCGGACCTGGGGTGGGGGGGGAGAGAAAGACCCCCAGTGTTCTCTAAGGGAACCCCCGGCCCAGTTCCCCCCCCTCCCATCTTTGCAAGGAGCACCCTCGGCTTGGAAGGGCGCCCCTTAAGGGCATCCAGCCGATCCCCTGCCTGCAGGAACCCCAAGCAGAGGCTCCGTGAAAGGGGTCCCTCCGTCCGTCCCCCTGTTCTCTCCCCCCCCTTACGTTTCTGGGGCCCGGCTTCTCCTGCTCTCCCCGCCGCAGGATGCCGATGCCGCCGCCGCCGCTCGGCTCCGGGCTGAGCGCCACGGCGGGGTCCGGCCTGCAGCAAGGCGAGGGGGGCGGCCGCGGGGTGGGCGCCGCCGCGCAAGGGAGGCTCTCTCGGGGCCCCGCGGGAAGCGCCCCGGCCATAGCTGCGGGGATCCTTGCCGCCGGCCGCGGATGAGGGGCACTGTAGTCCTGCAAAGCTTTGCAAAAACCTTGCAAAGCGCCTTGCAAAGCGGCGCTTTCCCGGGCGGGCGGTTTCTAGGCTCCCCCTCCGCCGCGGCCGCCGGCAGTTTCTAGGCTCCCCCTCCGCTCGGCTTTTTCCGGGGGTCCCGGCCTCTCGGCTGCCTTCCCCGGCGGCTCCGGGACTCGCTGCTTCCCGCCCCGCTCCCGCTTCTCTTCCCTCCGCCGCCGCCGCCGCTGCAGCGACGCCAGGGGGCGTAGCTCCGCCTCTGGGTGCTCGCCTCGCTTTCCGACCAAGATGGCGGCCGGCCTGAAAGGCCCTATTCCAAAGCTGGGGAGGCTATAGAGTTCGCGCGCGGGCCAGAAGGGTCCTTTTCCCCGCCAAGGAGAGGCAAAGAGCGCGCTTCCGCTACGGAGAGGTCAAATCCTAGAGCGGCCTCGAGGGAAAGGAACGGCTGTTATGGACGCGACGCTGAAACGCCGTAATGACGTCACGGCAGAGGTGGGCCAGATGGTTTTTTTTTCCAGAGAGCCGCACTTGCGCAGTAGCGTCTTTAGGCGCAAATGGGTGTTTTTCGTTGTAAATACGCACACAAAAAACACAACACACGCACACTTTATATTGTATTCTATTACCTTACATTACCTTCTATTACATTATATGTACTGTATAGAATGTATAGCTGTCAGCTGATGCTCTCAGTCTGGTGCTCTGTAGAGCGGGAAAATACTCTCTTCTGATTGGTTGGTTGGCTGATCAGCTTCCCTATAAAAGGAGCTGCCTCACCAGAGTTTTTTCAGTTACCTCAGAGGCGGCGTTTGAGTGGAGACCTCTTAGGCCTATCACTCACCTCCATTCTTCGCCCCGAACATCACGTTATATATTATAATTTTATATTTAATCCTGTTTTAATATTACAGCAGCGCATTTACACAGCAAGATTCCCTCAAATTTAAGGCCTTTTCTCCAGAGGCTGGAAAGATCTGATCACTGCGAACTGATCCACAGTTGTTGCTGCTGCTGCTTCATCCACCACAGAGGCCTCAACCCAGATTGCCTGAGGGGCTCACACACTGCTCTCTTGGGAAATGGCTGAACGTTTCCCTTTAGCTCCCTACAATCCGCCCTCTGATTCGTGGGACTACTTCATGGCTCGTTTCGAGTGCTTCCTGCAACTCAATGACTTTGGTGAGGTGACGGAGAACAGGAAAAGGGAGCTTTTCCTAAGCCACTGCGGCCCTGAGATCTTGGAGACGGCCAGGAGTCTCCTTGCTCCCCTGGCCGTTGAGTCGGCGCCGTGGGAGGTGCTGCAGAGCAAGCTCCAGTCTCACTATGCGCCCAGACCTCCGCGAATGGCCTCTCGGATCGCCTTCCGCCATCGGGATCAGGCTGAAGGTGAATCCATCAGGGACTACATTCTCGCCCTTCGACAGGCGGCAATGTATTGCGAGTTCGAGGACTTGGAGGACAATCTCTTGGAAAGATTTGTCTGTGGTTTGAGGACGTCGATCTACAGCAGCGCCTCTTTGCAAGAAGAGACCTCACCCTGCAGATGGCGCTTGACACGGCACAAAGAGAGGAGATGGTCGACCAGGTATTGGCTGCCATTGAGGAACCAAACCGCCCGCCAGCGTCCCAGAAACCAGTCGCTGCATCACGAAGAAGATGCTAACACGGCCAGGAGATTAGGAGAATGACGTCTGTTGCCTCCAAGGGGTTGGTTGTGGCAGCAATCACCTGTGCATGGCCTGTAAATTCTCCTGACTCCTGTTGGGTCGCCGCCTGCAGACCGACTTCCCGCTGCACCCGGACTGCGCCTCAGAGGTCCCTTGCAGACTCAACCAGCCAGCTCTGGTCATTCTCACCAGGCGACCTTGTCTACGACCACATCTATACCGGGGGCCCTTCCTGGATTCCGGATGTAGTGGACGTCACAGGGCTGCGTTCCTACACGGTGGCGCTCGAAGATGGCAGGTTGTGGTGCTGCCACATTGACCAACAGCGTGGCCGTCTCGGAACCTCCGCCTGCCGCCAGCCGGAATGGGCTCCGCCAGAGACAGCCCCGGCTGAGATCACGACAGCTCAGTCACACAAACAACGGTACCAACAATGGACTGTGGTCATTCACAAGACGCCTGCTGAGGCCTTGCTGCTGACGCAAGTTGCACCTGAGGCAGCGCCCGCCACTCCACCTGGACACATCGCCGCCCTGGCCTACCTAAGAAACTACATATGTTCAATTGTCACCATAATGCTCTTGGTGGGGCAGTGGTGTTCTGGATGGTATATAGCCATGATGGGGAATCTATGGCGTGTGGCACGCGTAGCCCCTCTGTAGGCATGTGAGACGTTGCCCAGCTCAGCTCTACCATGTATGTGTGCGCGCCTTCCACCGGCCAGCTGGTTTTCAAGTCTGCTGCACATGCAGAAGACACCTGGACATGCGCGGGGGACGGGGGGAGTCACTCGCAGGAGGAGCCCTGTTTTGGTCCCAGAGACTTCAGGGAGGCCTGCTAGGCCCAAAATGGGGTGTGGTGGGGGTTGTGTGTATGCATGGGGAGGGGTCATGGGGGGGACGCATGCATGCACAGGGGTGGGGGGAGTGCAGGAGGGTCACACAGGCATGCACAGGGAGGCGGGGCGCATTGCATTGAGGGGGCGGGCTCACACGCACTTGGGATTTTGGCACAAGACAAAAGTTAGCCGTTGCCGGTCTGTAGTGTTGTCAGTTGTCAGTTAATGTTCTCATTCTGGTCCTCTGTTTGTACGGGGAAAATACTCTCTCCTGATTGGTTGCTTGGCTGATGAGTTTCCCTATAAATGGAGCGGTGTCAGCCGGGGAGTTTTTGAATAAAGAGCTGTTAGGAATCCCTCGGCCCTCCTCTCCGTTCTTCGCCCAGAACATCCCATTCTATGTGACA
The DNA here is from genome assembly GCF_051295495.1 of Thamnophis sirtalis. Lineage (NCBI taxonomy): Eukaryota > Metazoa > Chordata > Lepidosauria > Squamata > Natricidae > Thamnophis > Thamnophis sirtalis. The sequence continues at coordinate 142,361,938 of NW_028261384.1, read as the reverse complement.
GTTTTATTTTTATATTTTATATATTTTAGATTTCCTTCTCTTCTAATATTGCCTCGGCCCATTTAGAAAGCAAGATCCAGCCAAATGGGAGGCCCGGTCTCCAGGGCTGGGTTGCTGCCGGTTTTATTAACGGTTCCCAACACACGTGTGTGCCCAGTGCACATGTGCTCTTCAATGTACGTTGTTCTTTGCACATACACGCGCAGTCACGAAGAACCCAAAATGGCGGAGGTCCCGTAGCGTCAAAGGAACCGTTTGGGGAACTTGGCAGGCCTGGGGCGCTGCCGGTTCTGCAACCCAAGCCTGAATTTCACAACCGGTTCGGCCAAACCGGGAGCGGCCCACCTCTGACTGCGTCTCAAGTTTGTCGACTTTCAGCCTGTGGACTTCAATCCCCAGAAATCCCTCTCCAGCCACGCTTGGGTTGCGTTGTGGGGACTGAAGTCCAGCTGGAGAAACTTTTATTTCAAAAGGCTCCGTTGAAGAGGAAGCGATGCCAATGAGACACGTCCCCCTCCCCAGCATGCTGTTGGTGGAGCATGGGACTCGGGTCCACCAGGCTGGGGCACCCACCCACCCTCTGCTGCAGGCCGCCGTTCCTGGGGCCCAGGGAAGAAAGAAAATCGCTCTGCCGAGATCCGAGTGGGGAATCCCCACGCAGACCCTACCCTCGGCACTTCCCATCATCCCCAGCCAGCAATGTGGAGGATGCCGAAGACAAGGAAGCTCCCGGGGGCTTGCAGTCCGGCAGCCCCTCACCCTTAAATCAGGATCCCTGCTTTGCACAGGACACTTGGATCCACCCATTGTGGGGGGGGGGGGGAGAGGAGGGGTCCTGCACGCCGGGCTGCCCAGTGCAATCTATTCTTTTCGGGGCTGCTGGAAGAGCTCCCCCCCCATTTCCCTCCCCAGGGGAGGAAATGCCTCCGCCGCTGCCAAGGCTTCGTCTGCGCGGCTTAATTGTTCTTCGCCAACTGCAGCGGAAAGCGGGATCAAAGGGGAGCGGCGGTGGGGGGCACTCGGGGGAGGTTCACTACAGAAGCTCAGTGGAGAGGAGTGGGGGGGCTCAACAGGCTCAGTTATTCCCGAGTCTGGCCTTGGGTGCAATTTGCAGAGAAGAACCCCCTCTGTCCTTCACCCACCCGGCAGGGGTCTCCTCTGCATCAAAGCGGGGGGGGGGGGATCCTACTCATCTGCAGGGTGGGGCAGGTTACCCTCCATCCTCCCCCCCCCAACCCAGAGCTCAATGGAGGAGTTGCTGGGCAGGGGATTCTGGGAAGCTGAGCAGCGCCATCCAGGCGCAACCCCCAGGATCCTGAATGACGTCACGCCGACTGGCTTCCCTCGCCCCCCCCCCCCCGCAGATCATTCTGCATTGCATCCCATTGTCTACCTCAGACAAGCCCCCCCTCTCCCCCGCCCCTTAAGGGAACTGGTGGGGGGGTTCCTCGTTGACGCCTTCACAGCCCCCTCCGTTCTTCCTTCTTTCCTTCCTCCCTTCTTTCCTCCTTCCCTTCTTCTTTCTCTCTCCCTTCTTTCCTTCCTCCCTCCCTCCCTCCCTCTTTCCCCAAACCCATTGGCCAGCTCTTGCTGGGGAGGGGGAGGGAAGAGGGGGGGGCTCCGTGTCTTTTGGGCGGGTGGGGGTGGGGGTCTCAAAAGATGGCTGGGGAGCAAAGATAAATGGAGATATTCCGAACAGGCAGAGAGGGCTGACAGATGAGGAACATCTGGGAAGACGAGTCTGGGGGGGGAAGCCCCCTCCCCACCACCAACCCCTCCCTGTGTCCTGCATCCAGTTCCTCCCCTCCCCCCTCTGTATCTCATCCCATCTGCCCCCCCCTTTGTGGGGAGACATTTATTGGGGTGTTGGAAGGGAGGGGGAGGGGCTGGGCCTAATTCAAACCAGGTTGGCTTGTGCAGAGTCCGCCAATTAGACAGCTGGGGACCCCCCCCCATTTCTCCCCCCGCCCCTCCCAACCCCCCCTCCATCCCTTCCCCAGCATTCTGGATCTGGAATCAATTGAAGGGGGCTGCACCCCCCCCCCCCGGCTGTTGCTTCTCCCGTGCAGAGGCTGAGTGGGGAGGCCGGGCCCGCCAGGCGCCCGCTGGGTGCTGGGTACTACCATCCGTGGGGCAGGACCCTCGCTGCCCCCCCCCCCAATACCCTTCCCCTCTCCCTCCCCCCCAGCCTTGCAACCTGCCCAGAAACCAAGTGCCGGGAAAATTCCCCCAGAGTTGGGCAGGCAAAGCCCCTCCTACAGAGTCCTCGACCTACGACCACAATTGACCCCCCCCCCCCGATTTATGTTGCTAAGTGAGACATTTGTTGGAAGTGAGTTCGGAGCCGTTTTACGACTTTTTCCTCGCGACGTGAGTTAGCCCAATAGCCGCGGTTGTCAAAATGTTGTCCCGCGGTCGTTAAGTGAATCGGGCTCCCCCCCATTGACTTGAGGAGGTCGCAAAGTGGGACCAGGTGATTCTGGGACCTGGCAACCGTCATGAATACGAGTCAAGTTTGCCAAGCGCCTGAATTTTGATCGTGTGACGCTGGGGGATGGCTGCCAGCGGTCGTAAGTGTGAGAAATGTTCATGAGTCACTTTTTCAGCACTGCTGCAGCTTCCAACGGTCACTAAGTGAACTGTCGTAAGTCGAGGATTACTCAGACAGTCCTTCGATTTGCAGCCAGATTTGAGAGCAGCATTTCCATTGCTAAGCAAGCTGTTAAGGGAGTTTCACCCAATTCCAAGACCTCTTTCAGCCACGGGTGTTCAACGATCTCTGCTGTTATTAAACGAATCACACAGTCGTTAAGCGAATCCCCCCATTGACTTCGCCCACCGGAAGCGGGCTGGGAAAGTCTCCACATGACCCCCGGGATACGCCGACTGTCATAAGTCCCTGCTGGCCTCCAAGCTGCCCGAATTTGATCTGTCTTGATGCTGCAGGAGCCGTCGTAAGTGCGAGGAACGGTTGCAAGTCACTGTCTTCTCTGCTTTCTTAATGTGGAATGGCCACTAAATGAATGGTCGTAACTCAGGGACTGCTACAAACCAGGGTCACATGACCTTCCTGGTGTTTAACTGACCTTAGAACCGAATAGACTAGGGAAGGGACCTTAGAGGTCTTCCAGTCCAACCCCCTGCTCAAGCGGGAGAACCTAGACATATGACAGTTTGCCGGCTTGGGTCTTGCAGTTGGGAAGGAGAGGACACTCTGCACGTGCTCAGAGACGCTCTTGGGTTTCACAGGAATCTTCCAAGACTTTACTTTTTAACTTTGAGAATTGGGCTCCGGGGTGTTGACCACTTTAAGACCTGTGGACTTCGATTCCCAGAATCCCACGGTGGCTGCTGGGAGTCGAAAATCCACCGTCCTGACTGTGGACTTCTGGGAGTCGAAGTCCACAGGTCTTAAAAGCTGCAAGGTGGGACTCCCTTCTCCAGGGAACCCCCCCACCCCCCAAGTCTCTTCTCCAGGCCCTTTACAATGATGCCGTGGGTCAACACCCCCCTTCCCCTTGGACTGAATCCCAGCCCACTTGGAGGGCCGCCCCCAGCCCCACCGCTTGTAACCCCAGCAGGTCCCTTCTGTTTCCTGCCCCAGACCTGACCTCCAAGGAGAGAGAGGGGGGGGGGACAGGAGAGAGACGGGCGTCTGCAGCTGGCCAGAGAGATAACCCGCTCTGGCTTATGGGGCACCGAAATTCCCGGCCTGCAAACTTTCCATCATGTGGGTCCGGATATATTTTTTCCAGGGTTCCATAAATTAACACCCAGAGAGGAAGAAAGAGAAGGACTGTAGGGAGGAAACGGTGTTTCTGAGCTCGTACAGAGTTCAGCGGGGGCCGAAGGATGCCCGGATATAACATTCGGATGCCTTTCCAGAATTTTATTCACCCTACTTATCCGCTGGGTGAGTTTGAACCCTTGTGGATTTCAATGCCCAGAAACTTGCTGAATAGACCAGTGTTTCTCAACCTTGTCAACTTGAAGATGACTGGACTTCAATTCCCAGAATTCCCCAGCCAGCAAATGCTGGCTGGGGAATTCTGGGAGTTGAAGTCCGGACATCTTCAAGTTGACAAGGTTGAGAAACACTGTCCTAACCACTGCTGGGGAATTCTGGGAGTTGAAGTCCGGACATCTTCAAGTTGCCAAGGTTGAGAAACACTGGAATAGACGGTGGGGATGCGATGACATCATAGACCTTGACCTCAGTTTATAAAAAAAAAAAAAAAGCTGGCTTGGGAATTCTGGGAGTTGAAGTCCACAAAGTCGCCATGTTTAAAATGCCTAACCTTAAGAGATGTGGGTTTCTCAGCGGGACTGTTCTCCCCGCCCCCCAAAGAGGAGCCGATCCAGGGGTTGATTGGATGATGGGTGCTGGTGCCAAGGGCTGTGTGTTTGTGTGTTTTTATGTTGCGGTTGTGAGTTGCCTGGAGT